>NC_053022.1:440367201-440514959 GCF_003073215.2 Triticum urartu | reverse complement strand
CAACATTAATCTCAGAACATAGTGGATACTAGGGATCAAACCCTAACAAAACTAACTCGATTACATGATAAATCTCATCCAACCCATCACCGTCCAGCAAGCCTACGATGGAATTACTCACGCACGGCGGTGAGCATCATGAAATTGGTGATGGAGGATGGTTGATGATGACGATGGCGACGGATTCCCCTCTCTGGAGCCCCGAACGGACTCCAGATCAGCCCTCTCGAGGGAGTTTAGGGCTTGGCGGCGGCTCCGTATCGTAAAACGCGATGAATTCTTCTCTCTGATTTTTTTCTCCCCAAACACGAACATATGGAGTTGGAGTTGACGTCGGTGGAGCACCAGGGGGCCCACGAGGGAGGGGGTGCGCCCCCACCCTCATGGATAGGTGGTGGACCCCCTGGCGTGGATTCTTCTTCCGGTATTTTTTATATATTCCAAAATAATTCTTCGTTGATTTTCAGGTCATTCCGAGAACTTCTATTTCTGCACAAAAATAACACCATGGCAATTGTGCTGAAAACAACGTCAGTCCGGGTTAGTTCCATTCAAATCATGCAAGTTAGTGTCCAAAACAAGGGCAAAAGTGTTTGGAAAAGTAGATACGACGGAGACGTATCAACTCCCCCAAGCTTAAACCTTTGCTTGTCCTCAAGCAATTCAGTTGATAAACTGAAAGTAATAAAGGAAAACTTTTACAAACTCTGTTTGCTCTTGTTGTTTTAAATATGTAAAGCCAGCATTCAAGTTTTCAGCAAAGATTATGAACTAACCATATTCACAATAACATTTAGGTCTCATGTTTACTCATATCAATGGCATAATCAACTAGCAAGCAATAATAATAAATCTCGGATGACAACACTTTCTCAAAACAATCATAATATAATATAACAAGATGGTATCTCGCTAGCCCTTTCTGAGACCGAAAAACATAAATGGAGAGCACCTTTAAAGATCAAGGACTGACTAGACATTGTAATTCATGGTAAAAGAGATCCAGTCAAGTCATACTCAATGTAAACTAACAGTAATGGATGCAAATGACAGAGGTGCTCTCCAACTGGTGCTTTTTAATAAGAAGATGATGACTCAACATAAAACTAAATAGATAGGCCCTTCGCAGAGGGAAGCAGGGATATGTAGAGGTGCGAGAGCTCGGTTTTGTAATAGATATGAATAATATTTTGAGCGGTATACTTTCATTGTCAACATAACAACCGAGAGATCTCGATATCTTCCATGCTACACACATTATAGTTCCCAAGCAAAATGGTAAAGTTTATACTCCCCCACCACCAACAACCATCAATCCATGGCTTGCCCGAAACGACGGGTGCCTCCAACTAACAACAATCCTGGGGGAGTTTTGTTTGAAATTATTTTGATTTGATTTGCTTAAAGCATGGGACTAGGCATCCCGGTGACCAGCCATGTTCTCGTGAGTGAGGAGCAGAGTCCACTCCTCTTGAGAATAACCCGCCTAGCATGGAAGATACAGACAACCCTAGTTGATACATGAGTTGTTCGAGCATACAAAACAGAATGTTTATTTGAAGGTTTAGAGTTTGGCACATACAAATTTACTTGGAACGGCAGGTAGATACCGTATATAGGAAGGTATGGTGGACTCATATGGAATAACTTTGGGGTTTATGGAATATGATGCACAAGCAGTATTCCTACTTAGTGCAGGTGAAGGCTAGAAAGAGACTGGGAAGCGACCAGCTAGAGAGTGACAACAGTCATGAACATGCATTAAAATTAATCAACACCGAATGTAAGCATGAGTAGGATATAATGCACCATGAACATAAATATCGTAAAGGCTATGTTGATTTTGTTTCAACTACATGCGTGAACATGTGCCAAGTCAAGCCACTCGAATCATTCAAAAGAGGATACCACCCTATCATACCACATCAGAACCATTTTAATAGCATGTTGGCACGCAAGGTAAACCATTATAAGCTCCTAGCTAATTAAGCATGGCATAAGCAACTATACTCTCTAATTGTCATTGCAAACACGTTTCTTTCATAATAGGCTAAATTAGGAACGATGGACTAATCATATTTACAAAAACAAGAGAGGTCGAGTTCGTACCAGCTTTTCTCATCTCAATAAGTTCATCATATATTGTCATTATTGCCTTTCACTTGCACGAGCGAATGATGTGTATAATAATAATAGTGCACGTGCATTGGACTAAGCTGGAATCTGCAAGCATTCAACTCAAGAGAGAAGACAAGGTAATATGGGCTCCCTGTTAGATCAACAATAATGCATATGAGAGCCACTTTAACATTTTCATCATGGTCTTCTCCTCTCGACCCCCAAAGAAAAAGAAAAGAAATAAAACTATTTCCCAACAAGCAAAAGAAGAACAAGAAATCTTTTTGGGTTTTCTTTTTAATTATTACTACTACAGGCATGAAAATTAAACTAGCTAAAAGATACAACTAATTTTTTTGGTTTTTCTTAGGTTTATTAAACACACAAGAAGAAAGCAAAAAACACAGAAATAAACTAGCATGGATGATACAATGAAAAAGTATGAGCACCGATGTAGGATCGAAAGTATGTCTAGAGGGGGGGTGATTAGACTACTTGACCAAATAAAAACTTAACCTTTTCCCAATTTTAGTTCTTGGCAGATTTTAGCTATTGTAGGACAAGTCAAGCAATCATCACACAATTCAAGCAAGCATGCAAAGAGTATATTGGTAGCGGAATGTAAAGCATGCAACTTGCAAGAATGTAAGGGGAAGGGTTTGGAGAATTCAAACGCAATTGGAGACACAGATGTTTTTCCCGTGGTTCGGATAGGTGGTGCTATCTTACATCCACGTTGATGGAGACTTCAACCCACAAAGGGTAACGGTTGCGCGAGTCCACACAGGGCTCCACCCACAAAGGGTAACGGTTGCGCGAGTCCACAAAGGGCTCCACCCACGAAGGGTCCACGAAGAAGCAACCACCCACAAAGGGTCCACGAAGAAGCAACATTTTCTATCCCACCATGGCCATCGCCCACACAGGACTTGCCTCACTAGCGGTAGATCTTCACGAAGTAGGCGATCTCCTTGCCCTTACAAACTCCTTGGTTCAACTCCACAATCTTGTCGGAGGCTTCCAAGTGACACCTAGCCTATCTAGGAGACACCACTCTCCAAGAAGTAACAAATGGTGTGTAGGTAATGAACTCCTCGCTCTTGTGCTTCAAATGATAGTCTTCCCAACACTCAACTCTCTCTCGTAGGATTTGGATTTGGTGGAAAGAAGATTTGAGTGGAAAGCAACTTGGCAAGGCTAGAGATCAAGATTCATATGATAGGAATGGAATATCTTGGTCTCAACACATGAGTAGGTGGTTCTCTCTCAGAACATATGAGTTGGAATTGTGTATGTGTTCTGATTGCTCTCTCCACGAATGAAGAGGAGGTGGAGGGGTATATATAGCCTCCACACAAAATCCAACCGTTACACACAGTTTTCCAATCTCGGTGGGACCGAATCAACAAACTCGGTCGGACCGGAAAGGTAAACCTAGTGACCGTTAGAGATTTTCGGTGGGACTGACATGCAACTCGGTAGGACCGATATGGTTAGGGTTTGGGCATAATGTAATCTCGGTGAGACCGATTACACAAACTCGGTGGGACCGAATTTGGTAATTAGCTAACTAGAGAGTTGGTCAGGCAAACTCGGTGGGACCGATTTGCTCTTTCGGTGAGACCGAAAAGTTACAAAAAGGAAACACTGAATTTACATTGCAATCTCGGTGGGACCAATTCGCTCTTTCGGTGAGACCAAAAAGTTACGAAAGGGAAACAGAGAGTTTGTAACCCCATCTCGGTGAGACCGAGATCCCTATCGGTAGAACCGATTTGCTAGGGTTTGGCAGTGGCTTATGACAAATGAAACTCGGTGGCGCCGGATAGGAAGAATCGGTAGGACCGAGTTTGGCTTAGGGTTTTGGTCATATGTGGATATGGGAAAGTAGTTGAGGGTTTTGGAGCATATCACTAAGCACATGAAGCAAGAGGCTCATTAAGCAACACCTCATCCCTCCTTGATAGTATTGGCTTTTCCTAAAGACTCAATGTGATCTTGGATCACTAAAATGTAAAATGAAGAGTCTTGAGCTTTTGAGCTTGAGCCAATCCTTTGTCCTTAGCATTTTGAGGGTTCCACTTTCACATCCATGCCATGCCAATCATTGAGCTTTCCTGAAATAATCATCTTGGAATAGCATTAGCTCAATGAGCTATATGTTGTTATGAATTACCAAAACCACCTAGGGATAGTTGCACTTTAAATCTCCCCCTTTTTGGTAATTGATGACATCATATAGATCAAAGCTTCGACAAATGATAATAAGCATGAAATATATCGTCGCTTTGAGAAGTATGTGACAAGTAAGAGCTCCCCCTAAATTTGTGCATATTTAAAATTTGCTTTGGACTGCAAATGCACAAAGAGTTAGAGTTATGGGTTACTCTTCCATGTCACATACATCTTGGTGGAGCGCTTAAAATGATAAGAATGAAATACATGCACTCATCACCAAGAATAGTGAATGATCACATAAGATAGATAAGATAATAGCATTCATCAAGCATTAAGTGTAGCTTATGATCAAACACATGATCATCAATGTCTCACAAATAATGACGTAGTATCTCAAGCACTCAAAAGCAAACAAAGTTCGAAAAACCACCAAATAAAGCAAGAGAGAAAAAGGCAACACTCTCTCTCTCGAAGCCTATGATCTATACATTTTTCTCCCCCTTTGGCAACAAGTTACCAAAAAGTTCCTAGAAAATGCATAGTACTAGATCGACGCTCAGGCTTGATCTTCAGGTGGTGGTGGAGTCCGGATCACTCCAAGGACGAAGGCTTCTGTAGACGCTGAAGTAGACGCTGGAGTTGGAGCTGAAGTAGATGCTGGAGCTGGTGGAACTGAGGCTGTGGCTGGAGCTGAGGCAGTTGCTCTTGTGTCAGGAACTGGCACCGCAGACGACCTCGGACCTCTTGGCACTCTGGCAAAGGCATCAGTTGTAGTCCTGCCTCTCCTCTCCTGCATGTCATCTTGGAGCTGCTCCACTGCAGTCTGAATCTCTGTTACCTTGACATCCAAGTCATAGAACTTTTGTTCCATGATTCTCTCTAGGCTTGCCTGGTTCTGAGTTAGGGTGGCTAGTCCTTTCTCAATCCGCAGGGTGGATGCAATCAGGTAACCAAGCTGCTCTTGTTTGGTTTTGAAGAAGTACTCAGATGCCTCCTCTTGAGTTGGCATCTTGGCAGCTTTCTCCTTTCTTGCCTTTTCCTTCTTTGCTTGTGCTTGGGCAAACGATGGCTCATTCTCAGTCATGACAACTTGGTTGTCCTCAAAATCTGGATGGATGGGCAGGTGTTTCTTGTCCAATAAATATATGCCCGTGCCCATCTTAGAGTTGATGAGCTCCTGAATCTGAGGGGCATATCCACAGCTCCTCTTCTGATCTGCTCCAGTCCTCTTGATAGTTTCTACTATGAGGCTCATGACCTTGAACTTCTGTGGCACATCAAAGACATGAAGCAAGTTGATTGCATGGCCTCTGATCATCTTGTGATCTCTAGACTTGGGCAAGAGAGTGTGCCTCAATATCCAATTTATAGTTGGCAGCCCTGACAGAAGGTAATGCACAGACCCAAATTTGAAGGTGTCAAGAGCTTCATTGGGAATTTCCTTGTACATGTTGGACATTGAGTTATGATCCATCTTTTTCTTGGCATAAATGTCCAAGTCATCTTCTTGCTTCTCTGGGGCATTGATCAACTTTGCCCATTCCTCAACAGTAGATTGGTACCTCGTACCTTCAGACATCCAAGTGATCCTTCCATCTGGATAAAAATGTGCCGTGGAGTAGAATTGCATAATGAGCTCCTCGTTCCACTTTGTGAGCTTCTGCCCAACAAAGTCTGCAACTCCACAAGCACTAAAGCTGTCATACACTCCAGGGTAGTGTTCCTCATTATCCTTGATGTATTGCCAGTCAACCCATCTCATATCACAGACTATTGGCTTCTTATCAAGCAGCACTGTCTCATAGAAATCTTGCTGCTCCTTGGTGTGAAATCTGTAGTCCACAGCAGTCCTCCTCCTTGAAGCATACGGGTCTGCTTCTCTCCACTTCCTCAGCCCTGAGTCTCTCCTGAGCTTCATATCCTCAGCCACATGATGAGCATCGTTGTGGTCTGGGATCTTGGGCTTGAGCTTTCTAAGAACTTGCTCTTCATCCTCTTCTTCAGCAACAGTCTCAGGCACTGGGGCCTTGTTCTTCTCAGCTGCAGGTATGTTCCTTGTATTCCTCTTTGATTTTGGCTTGGAGGCAGCTTTGGGTGCTTCTTTGGGCTTAGATGCAGCAGCCCCTGATTTGATAGCATCACCCATCAGCTTGGGTGCCTTAGGTGCTGGTGCAGCTACCTCTTCTTCCTCTTCCTCTTCCATGATGGAAGCCTTTCCAAGCACTCTGGCCACGGTCTTCTTGACCCTTTCCTTCCTCTTCTTGCCTTCAGCAGCAACTGGCTCTTTGGGTGCAGGCTTTTCAGTTGAAGCTCTTGCCTTTGACATGGGTTGCCTGCCTGCTGGCCTTTTGATTTTCAAACCTGGCTTTGTGCCTTGAGCAGGCTCAACTCTCTTTGATGTGGCCTCTTCCTCTGCCACATAATCTTCATCTTCAGAATCAGAAGTTCTCTTCTTCCTCTGTCTGGTGGCAGCTTTTGGCAAATTGCTAGGAGTACTCCTGCTTCCATCATCTGAATAACTTGAGGGACTAGTGCCCTCACTCATCTGCACCTGCTCTTCTGACATGTTCTGGCTGTCACTCTGGTCTGACATGATGAACAAGCTGACTGCTGACCCTGTGAACAGATTATAGATGAGGTAGAATAGATGAGCATCACAAAATGCAGAGATTTTTGCAAAAGAATGATCCAAAAACTTAGTTTTAGTTTCCCACTGAAATCATCTCGGATCTACCGATTTTTAAACTCGGTGATACCGAAGCAGTTTTGGCACCTAAACTAGTGAACTCGGTCAGACCGAGTCACAGTTCGGTGGCACCGAGACTGCTAGGGTTTCACAGAGTTCCAAAATCGGTCACACCGATAAGTAATTCTCGGTCAGACCGAGTCTCACTTGTGCAATGGCATAAGCCAAATCGGTGGGACCGAGTTTTTCAACTCGGTGGGTCCGAGATGGTTTCGGCGGAAACCTAACCCTAAAATTTTCGAATCAAACCTAATCTACGAGCGTATTGACTGGATAGGAGTGTTTCAATCGTGGCAAGAATCATGATGATCACAATGTGCTAAGAATCGGATTGGAGCATAGCACAAAGATCGAGTCCATACCCTAGTTCGGCGGAGACTCGCTGCGGCGGCAACGGCGGGGCAGAATTCCCATTGACGGCGACGGAGACCAGCGACTGGAGGCGGCTGGCGGCGAGAAGACGATCCGGAGACCACGTTGGCAGAGCAGGCTATCGCGCGGGCGAAGGGGTTCGGAGAAATTTCCAAATTTTGCCCGTGACTATATATAGCCCGACCCTGTAGGTGTTACCGAGTGGAACAACTCGGTGGCACCGAGATTCATAACTGTAAGCAGTTACTGAAACTCGGTGTGACCGAAAAGTTCAAATCGATTGCACCGAGATCAAAAACCTAGATCAACTTAATGATCTCAGTAGGACCGAAAGTGGGGTATCGGTCAGACAGAGAATCATAAAGAGGTTTTAGAAGTTTAAGTCTATGACGAATCGGGGACTCCGAGTGCTCCTCACACAGAGTGGTTCGAATCTGACTTGATCAAATTTTGTGATGTAGCATGAAAAGAGTTTGAGACGAGAAAAGCATAGATAGCTAGAGGAGGTTCTTAGGCATTCTTGTCCATCCACTTGGCAAAAGAAATAAAACTGAACAATCAAAACAACAAGTGGATGTCCTCGAATGAGTAAAATATGCAACCAGCATGCTCACACAATAAGATGGCAAATGAAATATGTGACAAGTCATGCACAACCAATTCTAGCATCTATCAAGCAATTTGCGATGACTAGGTCATCTATATATGAGTATATTGACTTAGGAGTCAAGTGAGAACACTTGATCATAGGTCATACTCATCGTTTAAGCTCAAGTGGGGTTACCACTTTTACATAAAGCATTGTTGTGTTCACATCTTTAGAGTTGCTTTAGCTCAAGTCTTAGAGTAAAGCTCCCCCTAGATGTGATATCCCCCCTAAGAGGGATGAACTAACCTTGGGTTTTGTCGATGATGACTTCATGCAGATGTTGAAGATGTGGACGCTCAATGTTGATGTAGATCACTTGGAGCTATCCATTTGAGTGAATTGCACTTTCAATACCTACATGGGTTAGTCCCACAAGGAACAAACAAGGATATCCATAGACATAGAGTGATGCACACACAAGATGATGTCCATGAAAACTTTTAGGTTACCTTGTCCCTTGTCTTACCAACAAGAGGGTTTGTGACTCCTTGAACTAGTGCAAGATGTAGAAGTTGATTGCACTTGTTCTTGCCAAAATAATAAGAGTGAAGTATGTTGGCGGAGTCACCCTCAAGAACTCTCTAGTTCTTCTTCTTTTGGATCCAAACCATCTTGATGGGAATCCTTGGAGTTGTAGTCGTACTTGATGAAGTGGAACTTGAAGTAGTCTTGGGAATCCACTTGACTAAGGTCTTAGGAGCTTCTTCAAATGCATCAATTTCCTCTTGAAGCTTGTCCTTGCCTTTTTTGCTTGTAGTCTTGTGGTGGAAGATCATCTTGAGCTTGTTTCCCCTTGAAAGAAGTATCATACTTCTCTTGTTGAGGAACAAACTTTGTCTTGGGGTATTGATCTTCTTCCCACTCAACTCCATTGGCATTGAACTTTCGTTCAAAACCAGCACCTTGATTCTTCCGGTGCATTCCTTGCTTGCGCACAATTTCCTCGAATTGCTTACTCCCGGCAAGGCTTTTGTACACTCCTTTCTCTATAATTCCCTTCAATAAACTATTTTCTTGCTCAAGTGTAACTTGGCTAAGAGAATCATTAGTGGAATCAAGAGAACTACTAGAAGCAACAATATTGGATTTAGCATGATCATTGTTACTGCTAGAGGAAGAATCTTTCTTGTTCTTGTTACTAGACTTGACTTGAGGCATGTAAGTGGATAAGAGTAAACGCTTGGCAATGTGAGAAGAACTTTTCTTGCGGAGATCATCATTGATTGCTTTTAAGAACTCATGCTCTTGCTCAAGATTGAGCTTTTCAAAGCGTAATTTCTCATGAGCTCTTAAAAGTTCTCGATGATCTTCGAAGATAGTTTCATGAGCTAACTTAAGAGTGTTTAATTCTTTAGTTAGAGCCTCAATCTTATCCTTATCATTGTCATTCGTTTTATCTTGATTAGCATGATTAATTGGTCTTTCATCATAGTATTCATCACTAGAGTTGTCAACAAGCAAATCATCACCTAACAAGTCATCTTCATCACTATTGAAATCAACATACTCGGGATGTGTTACCTTAGGACCTTTGGCCATGAAGCATCTTCCAACTCCTTCATTTGGTGAGTCAAATATGTCGTAGGAGTTGGTTGACACAAGTGCTAGACCGGCAACACCTTCATCTTGAGTATCTTCGGAGTCGGAGTGATAACTTCTCTCGGAGTGGCTGTCGGAGTCGGAGCCGGATACCCATTCACCAACATGAGCTTGATGTCTTCGTCTTGTGTAGCTCCTTGATGATTTTTCCTTCCTTTCTGAATCCTTGCTTCTCCGTGAGTATCTTCGTTCATAACGATCATCTCTACTCCTTCTCTCTCTTTGTGGTGATTCTTTGCTTCTTCTTTTTGGAGAATCTTCTCTTCTCTTGTAGGGAGCCGTACACTCATTGGAATAGTGTCCGGGTCTTCCACAACTGTAGCAGTTTCGCTCTCGACTAGAAGATCTTTTGTCATTGTAGGACCTTGTCTTGAAGCTTCTATCTTTGCTTCTACTCTTGTAGAACTTGTTGAAGTTCTTCACCATTAAGCTCAATTCTTCATTGAAGTCTTGTTTCTCACTTGATGATGTGGGGGCTTCACATGAGGCTTTATAGGCACCACTTGACTTGTTGTGAAGTTCCTCTTTATCCTTAAGTGACATCTCGTGAGCAGCAATTCTTCCAATCACCTCCGTTGGCTTGAGATCTTTGTAATTGGGCATCATTTGGATCAATGTGCACACGGTATCATATTTTCCATCCAAGGCTCTTAGGATCTTCTTGATGATGAATCTATCGGTCATCTCTTCACTTCCTAAGCCGGCAATCTCATTTGTGATGAGAGCAAGCCTAGAGTACATTTCAGCGACAACTTCACCATCCTTCATCTTGAACTTGTCAAGTTGAATTTGAAGCACATCCAACTTGGATTCCTTGACGGAGTCGGTACCTTCGTGCATATCAATCAAAGTGTCCCAAATTTCCTTTGCATTCTCAAGACGGCTGATTTTGTTGAATTCTTCGGGGCACAATCTGTTGAAGAGAATATCACAAGCTTGAGCATTGTATTGCAACATCTTCAACTCATCCGCGGTAGCTTCACGGTTTGGTTCTTTCCCATCAAAGAAGTCACCTTGCAAACCAACACACACAATAGCCCAAACGGCGGGGTTATGTCCAAGAATATGCATTTTCATTTTACGCTTCCAACTAGCAAAATTAGTTCCATCAAAGTAAGGACCTCTACGGTGATAATTTCCCTCGCTAGACACCATACTCTCCTAGGTTGTGAAACCAAGGCTATGACTACCAAAAGCTATGGAGATCAAAGCAAATGGATACCAAAGCTCTGATACCACTTGTAGGATCGAAAGTATGTCTAGGGGGGGGTGATTAGACTACTTGACCAAATAAAAACTTAACCTTTTCCCAATTTTAGTTCTTGGCAGATTTTAGCTATTGTAGGACAAGTCAAGCAATCATCACACAATTCAAGCAAGCATGCAAAGAGTATATTGGCAGCGGAATGTAAAGCATGCAACTTGCAAGAATGTAAGGGGAAGGGTTTGGAGAATTCAAACGCAATTGGACACACCGATGTTTTTCCCGTGGTTCGGATAGGTGGTGCTATCCTACATCCACGTTGATGGAGACTTCAACCCACAAAGGGTAATGGTTGCGCGATTCCACACAGGGCTCCACCCACAAAGGGTAACGGTTGCGCGAGTCCACAAAGGGCTCCACCCACGAAGGGTCCACGAAGAAGCAACCACCCACAAAGGGTCCACGAAGAAGCAACCTTGTCTATCCCACCATGGCCATCGCCCACACAGGACTTGCCTCACTAGAGGTAGATCTTCACGAAGTAGGCGATCTCCTTGCCCTTACAAACTCCTTGGTTCAACTCCACAATCTTGTCGGAGGCTCCCAAGTGACACCTAGCCAATCTAGGAGACACCACTCTCCAAGAAGTAACAAATGGTGTGTAGGTAATGAACTCCTTGCTCTTGTGCTTCAAATGATAGTCTTCCCAACACTCAACTCTCTCTCATAGGATTTGGATTTGGTGAAAAGAAGATTTGAGTGGAAAGAAACTTGGGAAGGCTAGAGATCAAGATTCATATGATAGGAATGGAATATCTTGGTCTCAACACATGAGTAGGTGGTTCTCTCTCAGAACATATGATTTGGAATTGTGTATGTGTTCTGATTGCTCTCTCCATGAATGAAGAGGAGGTGGAGGGGTATATATAGCCTCCACACAAAATCCAACCGTTACACACAGTTTTCCAATCTCGGTGGGACCGAATCAACAAACTCGGTCGGACCAGAAAGGTAAACCTAGTGACCGTTAGAGATTTTCGGTGGGACTGACATGGAACTCGGTAGGACCGATATGGTTAGGGTTTGGGCATAACGTAATCTCGGTGAGACCGACTACACAAACTCGGTGGGACCGAATTTGGTAATTAGCTAACCAGAGAGTTGGTCAGGAAAACTCGGTGGGACTGATTTGCTCTTTCGGTGAGACCGAAAAGTTACAAAAAGGAAACACTGAATTTACATTGCAATCTCGGTGGGACCGATTCGCTCTTTCGGTGAGACCAAAAAGTTACGAAAGGGAAACAGAGAGTTTGCAACCCCATCTCGGTGAGACCGAGATCCCTATCGGTAGAACCGATTTGCTAGGGTTTGGCAGTGGCTTATGACAAATGAAACTCGATGGCACCGAATAGGAAGAATCGGTAGGACCGAGTTTGGCTTAGGGTTTTGGTCATATGTGGATATGGGAAAGTAGTTGAGGGTTTTGGAGCATATCACTAAGCACATGAAGCAAGAGGCTCATTAAGCAACACCTCATCCCTCCTTGATAGTACCTAAAGACTCAATGTGATCTTGGATCACTAAAATGTAAAATGAAGAGTCTTGAGCTTTTGAGCTTGAGCCAATCCTTTGTCCTTAGCATTTTGAGGGTTCCACTTTCACATCCATGCCATGCCAATCATTGAGCTTTCCTGAAATAATCATCTTGGAATAGCATTAGCTCAATGAGCTATATGTTGTTATGAATTACCAAAACCACCTAGGGATAGTTGCACTTTCAACCGACAACTAGCATGAGTGTGTGGACATAAATGTAATGTCGGTGAGAAATAGGTACTCCCCCAAGCTTAGGCTTTTGGCCTAAGTTGGTCTATGGCCACGGCTGGCCTGGCGGATATCCAAAATTGCAACTGGGGTCGTACTGAGAGGGAGCCTCAGGTTTCCACTGGTTGGCAATCTCCTCCGGATCCCACTGGTAAACAGACTATCATGAAGGATCAAATTGTGGTTCCGGCTCCAGCTCTGTAGCTGGTGCGGGGTTTTGGTAAGCGTGAATGACCTCCGGCGGAACAAGGTACTTGCCTGCAGATAAATCAAACAAAGAAGGAGTAGGCAAAGTAATAATCTCAGGGCGAACTTTATCAAATATCAGTTTGTACTTAAGCGCCCTTTCCCTATTCTCAACAATAAAACCATGTGCTACCATACTCTTATAGTCTAGAAAAACAAGAGGCAACAACTTTTCTTCCTTCTCAGAATGCCTAATAGGTATGTTAAAATGTGAAGCTAGGCGCGAGGCGAAGATACCTCCCAAGATGGGGCCCTTCGTACGGTTAAGATTTAACCGTTTGGCAATGATAGCGCCTAAACTAAAAGAGTTATCACGAAACAAGGCATGGCCCAAAATAACAATGTCAGGGGCACTAAGATTTCTACAGTTTCCATGACCAATTAAACATCTACTAGCAAATATAGCAAAATAATGTAGTACAGGAAAAATATATGCTAGTGATTCTTGCATCGGAAACTTTCCTCGTTTCCCCTACAACAATCATATCAATAAATCCCTCCACATCATTACGATGTGGTTCCTCTATGCTGCCTGCAAAGGGTATCTTACAAACCCGAGAGAAATCAAAAAGGGACATCTCCTTATGCTCATCATATAAATAAAATTCCACTGACGGTATTGGTCTCCTAGCATGGAAATGAAAATTTTGCACAAAAAAAAATTAGTGAGTAAGAGATACTGTTCGCGCTGGTCGCGGAGGAAGTCGGTGAGGCCCGCATTATCAACCAAAGAATAAAAATCATCATGAATCCTGGCTGCTATTAAGAACTCATCACAAGGCCATTCACACGGCTGAACTTCCGCGGTGCGAGGGAGATTATATTTGGGCCTCCTATCCTCCTCACTTTGCTTATCCCTCGAGCTTCGACTTGAAGAGCCCCTCAAAAATCTCTTCATTATTTTCTGAAATTTTCGAAATTATTAGTAACTTCAAATAAAAGTGAACCAAACTCAACAAAATTGATAGCAACTACTCCCACAAGTGCCTAGAGACTATATCATGCATTAGAACTACTTGGGACCATATAAATTTGACATGCAAGCTCAAGAATAGGGTCACCTAAGCAGCAAAAAATTGCAAAAAAATAAAGCACTAGAACAAAAACTAATTGGACCAATGGAGAAGTCACATACCAAAGAATAATCCCCCAAAGCAGTTTTGTGAATGGAGCTTTGATCTAGGAGATTGAAAATGGCAGCAAGATGAGCTAGAACTCGTGCTTGAGCTGGTTGGTGATTTTTTGGGAGGAAGAAGGAGTGTGTGGTGGCTGGAATAAGTGGAGGGGAGCCACCGGGGGCCCACGAGGCAGGGGGCGCGCCCTGGACCCTCGTGGCCAGGTGCTTGCTCCCCCTGATGTGTTCTCAGTGCCAGATATTCTCAAATATTCCAGAAAAAAATCATATTTAAATTTCAGGACATTTGGAGAACTTTTATTTGTGGGGTATTTTTTAATGCATGGATAATTCAGAAAACAGACAGAAAATACTATTTTTTCTTTATTTAATATAAATAACATAAAGTAAAAAGAGGATAGAGAGAGTTGTGCTTTCTAACTTCATCCATCTCATGCTCATCAAAAGGAATCCACTAACAAGGTTGATCAAGTCTTGTTAACAAACTCATTCCGAATAACATGGAACCGGAGAAATTTTGAATAGCACTAGGTTACCTCAACGGGGATATGCACGTACCCAATAATAAGAATATCATATTTCTTCTTGACAGTAGGAAGAGGAAATTAAAAACCTCCAATAGTAATAGTTGGAATTTTTCCAATAGAATTGATACTGTGAACTTGAGGTTGTTTCCTCGGAAAGTGTACCGTATGCTCATTACCATTAACATGAAATGTGACATTGCCTTTGGTGCAATCAATAACAGCCCCTGCAGTATTCAAAAATGGTCTTCCAAGAATAATAGACATACTATTGTCCTCGGGAATATCAAGAATAACAAAGTCCGTTAAAATAGCAACGTTTGCAACCACAACACACACATCCTCACAAATACCGACAGGTATAACAGTTGATTTATCAGCCATTTGCAAAGATATTTCAGTAGATGTCAACTTATTCAAATCAAGTCTACGATATAAAGAGAGAGGCATAACACTAACACCGGCTCCAAGATCACATAAAGCAGTTTTAACATAGTTTCTTTTAATGGAGCATGGTATAGTTGGTACTCCTGGATCTCCAAGTTTCTTTGGTATTCCACCCTTAAAAGTATAATTAGTAAGCATGGTGGAAATTTCAGCTTCCGGTATCTTTCTTTTATTAGTAACAATTTCCTTCATGTATTTAGCATAAGGATCCATTTTAAGCATATCAGTCAAACGCATACGCAAAAAGATAGGTCTAATCATTTTAGCGAAGCGCTCAAAATCCTCATCATCCTTTTTCTAGGATGGTTTAGGAGGAAAGGGCATGGGTCTCTAAACCCATGGTTCTCTTTATTTACCGTGCTTCCTAGCAACAAAGTCTCTCTTATCATAACGTTGATTCTTTGATTGTGGGTTATCAAGATCAACAGCAGGTTCAATTTCCACATCATTATCATTGCTAGGTTGAGAATCAACATGAACATTATCGTTAACATTATCACTAGGTTCATGTTCATTACCAGATTGTGTTTCAGCATCAGAAATAGAAATATCATTGGGATTCTCAGGTGTGTCAACAACAGGTTCACTAGAAGCATGCAAAGTCCTATCATTTTTCTTTTTCTTCCTCTTAGAAGGACCAGGTGCATCTACATTAGTCCTCTGAGAATTTTGCTAAATTCTCTTAGGATGGCCCTCAGGATACAAAGGTTCCTAAGTCATTTTACCACCTCTAGTCACAACTCTAATAGCATTATCATTCTTATTATTTAATTCATTGATCAAATCATTCTGAGCTTTAAGTACTTGTTCTACTTGAGTGGTAACCATAGAAGCATGTTTACTAATAAGTTTTAGTTCACCCTTAACATTAGTCATATAATCACTCAAGTGTTCAATCATATAAGCATTATGTTTCAATTGTCTGCCAACATAAGCATTAAAATCTTCTTGCTTAACCATAAAGTTGTCAAACTCATCTAAGCATTGACTAGCAAACTTAGTAGGAGGGATTTCAGCTTTATCATATCTATAGAGAGAATTTACCTTTATTACCCGTGTCGGGTTATCAAGACCATGTATTTCTTCAACAGGCGGCAAATTAAGACCATGTATTTCTTCAATAGGCGGTAAATTCTTAACATCTTTAGCTTTAATACATTTTTCTTTCATAGATTTCTTTTCCTCTTGCATATCTTCAGGACTGAGAAATAGAATACCCCTTTTCTTTGGAGTTGGCTTAGGAGTTGGTTCAGGAAGTATCCAATTATTTTCATTAGTCAACATATTATTCAATAGAATTTCAGCTTCATCAACAGTTCTTTCCCTGAAAACACAACCAACACAACTATCCAGGTAATATCTGGAAGCATCGGTTAGTCCATTATAAAAGATATCAAGTATTTCATTTTTCTTGAGAGGATGATCAGGCAAAGCACTAAGTAATTGGAGAAGCCTCCCCCAAGCTTGTGGGAGACTCTCTTCTTCAATTTGCACAAAATTATATATTTCCCTTAAAGCAACTTGTTTCTTGTGAGCAGGGAAATATTTAGCAGAGAAGTAATAAATTATATCCTGGGGACTACGCACACAACCAGTATCAAGAGAATTAAACCATATTTTATCATCACCCTTTAATGAGAACAGAAATAATTTAAGGATATAATAATAGCGAGTTTTCTCATCATTAGTGAACAGGGTGGCTATATCATTTAATTTAGTAAGATGTGCCACAACAGTTTCAGATTCATAGCCATAAAAAGGATCAGATTCAACCAAAGTAATTATCTTAGGATCGACGAGAAATCATAATCCTTATCAGTAACAAAGATAGGTGAAGTAGCATAAGCAGGATCATATTTCATTCTAGCATTCAAAGACTTCTCTTTAAGCTTAGCTAATAATTTCTTAAGATCAGATCTATCATTGCAAGCTAAGAAGTCTCTAGCAGTTTCTTCATCCATAACATAACCCTCAGGAACAACAGGCAATTCATAGCTAGGGGGATAATCTGCATCATCACTTTCATCAATATTATTAGTTTCAATAATTTCATTCTCTCTAGCCCTAGCAAGTTGTTCATCAAGAAATTCACCTAGTGGCACACTAGTATCGAGCATACAAGTAGTTTCATCATAAGTATCATGCAAAGCAGAAGTGGCATCATCAATAACATGTAACATGTCAGAATTAATAGCAGAAGCAGGTTTAGGTGTCGCAAGCTTACTCAAAATAGAAGGTGAATCAAGTGCAGAGTGATGTCTACTACACAACCTTCTTCTTATAGACATTGTTGGGCCTCCAAGTGCAGAGGTTTGTAGGACAGTAGCAAATTTCCCTCAAGTGGATGACCTAAGGTTTATCAATCCGTAGGAGGCGTAGGATGAAGATGGTCTCTCTCAAGCAACCCTGCAACCAAATAACAAAGAGTCTCTTGTGTCCCCAACACACCCAATACAATGGTAAATTGTATAGGTGCACTAGTTCGGCGAAGAGATGGTGATACAAGTGCAATATGGATGGTAGATATATGTTTTTGTAATCTGAAAATATAAAAACAGCAAGGTAACTAATGATAAAAGTGAGCGTAAACGGTATTGCAATGCGTTGAAACAAGGCCTAGGGTTCATACTTTCACTAGTGCAAGTTCCCTCAACAATAATAACATAATTGGGTCATATAACTATCCCTCAACATGCAACAAAGAGTCACTCCAAAGTCACTAATAGTGGAGAACAAACGAAGAGATTATGGTAGGGTACGAAACCACCTCAAAGTTATTATTTCCAATCAATCCGTTGGGTATTCCCATAAGTGTCACAAACAGCCCTAGAGTTCATACTAGAATAACACCTTAAGACACAAATCAACCAAAACCCTAATGTCACCTAGATACTCCAATGCCACCTCAAGAATCCATGGGTATGATTATACGATATGCATCACACAATCTCATATTCATCTATTCAACCAACACATAGGACCTCAAAGAGTGCCCCAAAGTTTCTACCGGAGAGGCAAGACGAAAACGTGTGCCAACCCCTATGCATAGATTCCCAAAGTCACGGAACCCGCAAGTTGATCACCAAAACATACATCAAGTGGATCATAGAATACCCCATTGTCACCACAAGTATCCCACGCAAGACATACATCAAGTGTTCTCAAATCCTTAAATACTCAATCCGATAAGATAACTTCAAAGGGAAAACTCAATCCATTACAAGATAGTAGAGGGGGAGAAAGATCATAGGATCCAAATATAACAGCAAAGCTCGCGATACATCAAGATCGTACCACCTCAAGAACACGAGAGAGAGAGAGAGAGATCAAACACATAGCTACTGGTACATACCCTCAGCCCCGAGGGAGAACTACTCCCTCCTCGTCATGGAGAGCACCGGGATGATGAAGATGGCCACCGGAGAGGGATTCCCCCACCGGCAGGGTGCCGGAACGGGTATAGATTGGTTTTTGGTGGCACCAGAGGCTTCTGGCGGCGGAACTCCCGATCTATTGTGCTCCTCGAAGTTTTTAGGGTATATGGGTATATATGGGAGGAAGAAGTACATCGGTGGACCTCCGGGCTGTCCACGAGGCAGGGGGCGCGCCCAGGGGGGGTGGGCGCGCTCCCTGCCCTTGTGGGCAGCCCGGGACTCTCCTAGTCCAACTCTGATACTCTGTGGGCTTCTTGTAGTCCAAAAATAAGTTCCGTGAAGTTTCAGGTCAATTGGACTCTGTTTGATTTTCCTTTTCTGCGATACTCTAAAACAAGGAAAAAATAGAAACTGGCACTGGGCTCTAGGTTAATAGGTTAGTCCCAACAATCATATAAAATAGCATATAAATGCATATAGAACATCCATGGTTGATAATATAATAGCATGGAACAATCATGAATTATAGATACGTTGGAGACGTATCAGCATCCCCAAGCTTAATTCCTGCTCATCCTCGAGTAGGTAAATGATAAAAATAGAATTTTGGATGTGGAATGCTACCTAACATATTTCTCTAAGTAATTCTCTTCATTTTGGCATGAATGTTCAGATCCATAAGATTCAAGACAAAAGTTTAATATTGACATAAAAATAATAATACTTCAAGCATACTAACTAAGCAATCATGTCTTCTCAAAATAACATGGCCAAAGAAAGTTTATCCCTACAAAATCATATAGTTTGGTCGTGCTCCATTTTCGTCACACAAGAATGCTCTCATCATGCACAACCCCGATGACAAGCCAAGCAATTGTTTCACACTTTAGTAATCTCAAACTATTTTCAACTTTCACGCAATACATGAGCGTGAGCCATGGATATAGCACTATGGGTGGAATAGAATATGATGGTGGGGGTTATGTGGAGAAGACAAAAAAGGGAGAAAGTCTCACATCGACACGGCTAATCAATGGGCTAGGGAGATGCCCATCAATTGATGTCAATGCAAGGAGTAGGGATTGCCATGCAACGGATGCACTAGAGCTATAAATGTATGAAAGCTCAACAAAAGAAACTAAGTGGGTGTGCATCCAAGTTGCTTGCTCACGAAGACCTAGGGCATTTGTGGAAGCCCATTGTTGGAATATACAAGCCAAGTTCTATAATGAAAATTTCCCACTAGTATATGAAAGTGACAAAACAAGAGACTCTCTATCATGAAGATCATGGTGCTACTTTGAAGCACAGTGTGGAAAAAGGATAGTAGCATTGTCCCTTTTGTTTTTTATTTTTTTATTTGGCCTTTCCTTTTTTTATTTGGCCTTTCTTTTTTATTTGGCCCCATTTTTTGGCTTTTTTGGGACAATGCTCTATGCATGATGATCATCACACTTGTATTTACTTACAACTCAAGAATTACAACTCGATACTTAGAACAAGATATGACTCTATATGAATGCCTCCAGCGGTGTACCGGGATTGCGATGAATCAAGTGTGACATGTATGAAAAATTATGAATGGTGGCTTTGAAAAAAATACGATGTCAACTACATGATCATGCAAAACAATATGACAATGATGATGCGTGTCATAATAAATGGAACGGTGGAAAGTTGCATGGCAATATATCTCGGAATGGCTATGGAAATGCCATAATAGGTAGGTATGGTGGTTGTTTTGAGGAAGATATAAGGAGGTTTATGTGTGAAAGAGCGTATCATATCACGGGGTTTGGATTCACCGGCGAAGTTTGCACCAACTCTCAATGTGAGAAAGGGCAATGCACGGTACCGAAGAGGCTAGCAATGATGGAAGGGTAAGAGTGTGTATAATTCATGGACTCAACATTAGTCATAAAGAACTCACATACTTATTGCAAAAATCTACAAGTCATCAAAAACCAAGCATTACGCGCACGCTCCTAGGGGGATAGATTGGTAGGAAAATACCATCGCTCGTCCCCGACTGCCACTCATAAGGAAGACAATCAAATAACACCTCATGTTTCAAATTTTTTACACAACGTTTACTATACGTGCATGCTACGGGACTTGCAAACTTCAAACCAAGTATTCCTCAAATTCACAACTACCCAACTAGCACAACTTTGATACACTATCTCCATATCTCAAAAGAATCATCAAGTATCAAACTTCTCTTAGTATTCAATGCACTTATATGAAAGTTTTTATTATATCCCTCTTGGATGCCCATCATATTAGGACTAATTTCATAACCAAAGCAAATTACCATGCTGTTCTAAAGACTCTCAAAATAATATCAGTGAAGTATGAGAGTTCACCTATTTATGCAAAATAAAACCACCACCGTGCTCTAAAAAGATATAAGTGAAGCACTAGAGCAAATGACAAACTACTCCGAAAGATATAAGTGAAGACCAATGAGTAGTCAAACAATTATGCAACTATATGAAGACTCTCTAACATTTAATAATTTAAGATCTTGGTATTTTATTAAAACATCAAACAAAATAAAAGAAAATAAAATGACGCTCCAAGCAAAACACATATCATGTGGCGAATAAAAATACAGCTCCAAGTAAAGTTACCGATGAACGAAGACGAAAGAGGGGATGCCTTCTGGGGCATCCCCAAGCTTAGGCTCTTGGTTGTCCTTGAATATTACCTTGGGGTGCCTTGTTCATCCCCAAGCTTAGGCTCTTTCCACTCCTTATTCCATAGTCCATCGAATCTTTACCCAAAACCTGAAAACTTCACAACACAAAACTTAACAGAAAACTCGTGAGCTCCGTTAGTATAAGAAAATAAATCACCACTTAGGTACTGTTGTGAACTCATTATAAATTCATATTGGTGCAATATATACTGTATTACAACTTATCTATGGTTCATACCCTCCGATACTAGTCATAAATTCATCAAAATAAGCAAACAACACGATGAAAACAGAATCTGTCAAAAACAGAACAGTCTGTAATAATCTGTAGGTTTCCACCACTTCTGAAACTCATAAAATTCTCAAATAAATTGCTGGACGTGAGGAATTTATCTACTGATCATATTAAAAAATAATTAACTAAATAGGACTCTCCAATAAAAAATGGCATCAATTCTCATGAGCGCTAAAGTTTCTGTTTTTTACAGCAAGATCAACAAGACTTCCCCCAAGTCTTCCCAAAGGTTCTACTTGGCACAAACACTAATTAAAACATAAAACCACATCTAAACAGAGGCTAGATGAATAATTTATTACTAAACATTAACAAAAGCAAAGAACAAAAATAAAAATTGGGTTGCCTCCCAATAAGCGCTATCGTTTAACGCCCCTAGCCAGGCATGATGATTTCAATGATGCTCACATAAAAGATAAGAATTGAAACATAAAGAGAGCATCATGAAGAATATAAATAGCACATTTAAGTCTAACCCACTTCCTATGCATAGGTATTTTGTTAGCAAACAACTTGTGGGAACAAGAATCAACTTGCATAGGAAGGTAAAACAAGCATAACTTCAAAATTTTAAGCACGTAGAGAGGAAACTTGATATTATTGCAATTCCTACAAGCATATATTCCTCCATCATAATAATTTTTAGTAGCATCATGAATGAATTCAACAATATAACCAGCACCTAAAGCATTCTTTTCATGATCTACAAGCATAGAAATTTTATTACTCTCCACATAAGCAAAATTCTTCTCATTCGGGATAGTGGGAGTATCATAAGAGACTTGAATACTATAAATTATTTCCACATTAAAGGAGTAATGTTCAGAAAAGTGGTAATCATAATCATGACAAGTTTTATAAATATAATCATCACTAATTTTTATAGCATATGTGTCATCACAATAATCATCATAAGTAGCAACTTTGTTCTCATCATAATCGATTGAAACTCCTTCCAAGATAGTGGAATCATCACTAAATAAAGTCATGACCTCTCCAAATCCACTTTCATAATTATCATAATAAGATTCAACATCCTCCAAAATAGTGGGATCATTACTTCCTAAAGTTGACACTCTTCCAAACCCACTTTCATCAATATAATCATCATAAGTAGGAGGCATGCTATCATCATTATAAATTTGCATATCAAAACTTCGGAGACTAAAAATATCATCTTCATCAAACATATCATCCCCAAGCTTGTGGCTTTGCATATCATTAGCATCATGGATATTCAAGGAATTGATGCTAACAACATTGCAATCATGCTCATCATTCAAATATTTAGTGCCAAACATTCTAATGCATTCTTCTTCTAGCACTTGAGCACAATTATCGGAATCCTTATTTTCATGATAGATAATAAAAAGATGAAGCATATGAGGTACCCTTAATTCCATATTTTTGTAGTTTTCTTTTATAAACTAAACTAGTGATAAAACAAGAAACAAAAAGATTCGATTGCAAGATCTAAAGATATACCTTCAAGCACTAACCTCCCCGGCAACGGCCAGAAAAGAGCTTAATGTCTACTACACAACCTTATTCTTGTAGACGTTGTTGGGCCTCCAAGTGCAGAGGTTTGTAGGACAGTAGCAAATTTCCCTCAAGTGGATGACCTAAGGTTTATCAATCCGTAGGAGGCGTAGGATGAAGATGGTCTCTCTCACGCAACCCTGCAACCAAATAACAAATAGTCTCTTGTGTCCCCAACACACCCAATACAATGCTAAATTGTATAGGTGCACTAGTTCAGTGAAGAGATGGTGATATAAGTGCAATATGGATGGTAGATATATGTTTTTTTAATCTGAAAATATAAAAACAGCAAGGTAACTAATGATAAAAGTGAGCGTAAACGGTATTGCAATGCGTTGAAACAAGGCCTAGGGTTCATACTTTCACTAGTGCAAGTTCCCTCAACAATAATGACATAATTGGGTCATATAACTATCCCTCAACACGCAACAAAGAGTCACTCCAAAGTCACTAATGTTGGAAATATGCCCTAGAGGCAATAATAAAAGCATTATTATTATATTTCTTTGTTCATGATAATTGTCTTTATTCATGCTATAACTGTATTATCCGGAAATCGTAATACACGTGTGAATACATAGACCATAATATGTCCCTAGTAAGCCTCTAGTTGACTAGCTCGTTGATCAACAGATAGTCATGATTTCCTGGCTATGGACATTGGATGTCATTGATAACGGGATCACATCATTAGGAGAATGATGTGATGGACAAGACCCAATCCTAAGCATAGTACAAAGATCGTGTAGTTCGTTTGCTAGAGCTTTTCCAATGTCAAGTATCTTTTCCTTTGACCATGAGATCGTGTAACTCCCGGATACCGTAGCAGTGCTTTGGGTGTATCAAACGTCACAACGTAACTTGGTGACTATAAAGGTGCATTACAGGTATCTCCGAAAGTGTCTGTTGGGTTGACACGGATCGAGACTGGGATTTGTCACTCCATATAACGGAGAGGTATCACTGGGCCCACTCGGTAATGCATCATCATTATGAGCTCAAGGTGACAAAGTGGTTGGTCACGGGATCATGCGTTACGGTACGAGTAAAGTGACTTGCCGGTAACGAGATTGAACAAGGTATTGGGATACCGACGATCGAGTCTCAGGCAAGTAACACACCGATTGACAAAGGGAATTGTATACGGGGTTGATTAATCCTCGACATCGTGGTTCATCCGATGAGATCATCGTGGAGCATGTGGGAGCCATCATGGGTATCCAGATCCCTCTGTTGGTTATTGACCGGAGAGTCGTCTCGGTCATGTCTGCTTGTCTCCCGAACCCGTAGGGTCTACACACTTAAGGTTCGGTGACGCTAGGGTTATGAAGATATGTATATGCAGTAATCCGAATGTTGTTCAGAGTCCCGGATGAGATCCCGGACGTCACGAGGAGTTCTGGAATGGTCCGGAGGTAAAGAATTATATATAGGAAGTGCTGTTTCGGCCATCGGGACAAGTTTCGGGGTTATCGGTATTGTACCGGGACCACCGGAGGGGTCCCGGGGGCCCACCGGGTGGGGCCACCTGTCCCGGGGGGCCACATGGGCTGTAGGGGGTGCGCCTTGGCCTATATGGGCCAACGGCACCAGCCCTACTAGGCCCATGCACCTAGGGTTTCCACCACGGAGGAGTCCAAGTGGTGGAAGGCACCCCGAGGTGCCTTGGGGGGGAGGGAAACCCTCCCCTGGCCGCCGCACCTAGGAGATTGGATCTCCTAGGCTGCGCACCACCCCCCCTTGGCCCTACTATATATAGTGGGGGAGAGGAGGGATTTCATACCTCAGCCTTTGGTGCTTCCTCTCTCCCCGTTACGTCTCTCTCTCGCAGTATAGGCGAAGCCCTGCTACTGTGACGCCCTGCATCCACCACCACGCCGTCGTGCCTGGATCTTCATCAACCTCTCTTCCCCCCCTTGCTGGATCAAGAAAGGAGGAGACGTCATCCGTTCCGTACGTGTGTTGAACGCGGAGGCATCGTCCGTTCGGTGCTAAGATCATCGGTGATTTGAATCACGTCGTGTTCGACTACATCATCCCCGTTCTTTGAACGCTTCCGCTCGCGATCTACAAGGTACGTAGATGCATCTAATCACTCGTTGCTAGATGAACTCATAGATGGATCTTGGTGAAATCGTAGGAAATTTTTGTTTTCTGCAACGTTCCCCAACAACTAATAGCGGAGAACAAACGAAGAGATTATGGTAGGGTATGAAACCACCTCAAAGTTATTCTTTCCAATCAATCCGTTGGGCTATTCCTATAAGTGTCACAAACACCCTAGAGTTCGTACTAGAATAACACCTTAAGACACAAATCAACCAAAACCCTAATGTCACCTAGATACTCCAATGTCACCTCAAGTATCCGTGGGTATGATTATATGATATGCATCACACAATCTCAGATTCATCTATTCAACCAACACATAGGACCTCAAAGAGTGCCCCAAAGTTTCTACCGGAGAGTCAAGACGAAAACGTGTGCCAACCCCTATGCATAGATTCCCAAGGTCATGGAACCCGCAAGTTGATCACCAAAACATACATCAAGTGGATCATAGAATACCCCATTGTCACCACAAGTATCCCACGCAAGACATACATCAAGTGTTCTCAAATCCTTAAAGACTCAATCCGATAAGATAACTTTAAAGGGAAAACTCAACCCATTACAAGAGAGTAGAGGGGGAGAAACATCATAGGATCCAAATATAATAGCAAAGCTCGCGATACATCAAGATCTTACCACCTCAAGAACACGAGAGAGAGAGAGAGATCAAACACATAGCTGCTGCTACATACCCTCAGCCCCGAGGGAGAACTACTCCCTCCTCGTTATGGAGAGCACCGGGATGATGAAGATGGCCACCGAAGAGGGATTTCCCCTCCGGCAGGGTGCCGGAAAGGGTCTAGATTGGTTTTTGGTGGCTACGGAGGCTTCTGGCGGCGGAACTCCCGATCTATTGTGCTCCTCAAAGTTTTTAGGGTATATGGGTATATATGGGAGGAAGAACTACGTCGGTGGACCTCCGGGCTGTCCATGAGGCAGGGGGCGCGCCCAGGGGGCGCGCCCCCACCCTCGTGGGCAGCCCGGGACTCTCCTGGTCCAACTCTGATACTCCGTGGGCTTCTTCTGGTCCAAAAATAAGTTCCGTGAAGTTTCAGGTCAATTGGACTCCGTTTGATTTTCCTTTTCCGTGATACTCTAAAACAAGGAAAAAAACAGAAGCAGAAACTGGCACTGGGCTCTAGGTTAATAGGTTAGTCCCAAAAATCATATAAAATAGCATATAAATGCACATAAAACATCCAAGGTTGATAATATAATAGCATGGAACAATCAGAAATTATAGATACGTTGGAGACGTATCACAAAGCTAGATGGCAGTTCCTTACCTCCCCTCGTAGTTGAGCGATAAATCTTAGTTCTTGGATCTTTCAAGTTCTTCATAATGATAAGCAGATATAAATCCCAAGTGACACAAAGAATAGAGCTATGCTCCCCGACAACGGCGCCAGAAAATAGTCTTGATAACCCACAAGTATAGGGGATCACAACAGTTTTCGAGGGTAGAGTATTCAACCCAAATTTATTGATTCGACACAAGGGGAGCCAAAGAATATTCTCAAGTATTAGCAGCTGAGTTGTCAATTCAACCACACCCGGATAACTGAATATCTGCAGCAAAGTATTTAGTAGCAAAGTAATATGATAGTGGTGGTAACGGTAGCAAAAGTAACAGTAGCAAAAGTAATGTTTTCGGGTTTTTGTAGTGATTGTAACAGTAGCAACGGAAAAGTAAATAAGCGAAGAACAATATATGGAAAGCTCGTAGGCATTGGATTAGTGATGGAGAATTATGCCAGATGCGATCGATCATGTAACAGCTACAACATAGGGTGACACAGAACTAGCTCTAGTTCATCAATGTAATGTAGGCATGTATTCCGAATATAGTCATACGTGCTCATGGAAAAGAACTTGCATGACATCTTTTGTCCTACCCTCCCGTGGTAGCGGGGTCCTATTGGAAACTAAGGGATATTAAGGCCTCCTTTTAATAGAGTACCGGACCAAAGCATTAACACATAGTGAATACATGAACTCCTCAAACTACGGTGATCACCGTTAAGTATCCCGATTATTTTCACTTCGGGGTTAACGGATCATAACACATAATAGGTGACTATAGACTTGCAAGATAGGATCAAGAACTCTCATATATTGATGAAAACATAATAGGTTCAGATCTGAAATCATGGCACTCGGGCCCTAGTGACAAGCATTAAGCATAGGAAAGTCATAGCAACATCAATCTCAGAACATAGTGGATACTAGGGATCAAACCCTAACAAAACTAACTCGATTACATGATAAATCTCATCCAACCCATCACCGTCCAGCAAACCTATGATGGAATTACTCATGCAGGGCGGTGAGCATCATAAAATTGGTGATGGAGGATGGTTGATGATGACGATGGCGAAAGATTCCCCTCTCCGGAGCCCCGAACGGACTCCAGATCGGCCCTCCCGAGAGAGTTTAGGGCTTGGCGGCGGCTCCGTATCATAAAACGCGATGAATCCTTCTCTCTGATTTTTCTCTCCCCGAACATGAATATATGGAGTTGGAGTTGATGTTGGTGGAGCACCATGGGGCCCACGAGGCAGGGGGCGCGCAGGGCGCGCCCCCACCCTCGTGGACAGGTGGTGGACCCCCTGGCGTGGATTCTTCTTCCAGTATATTTATATATTCCAAAATAAGTCTCCGTTGATTTTCAGGTCATTCCGAGAACTTTTATTTTTGCACAAAAATAACACCATGGCAATTTGCTGAAAACAGCGTCAGTCCGGGTTAGTTCCATTCAAATCATGCAAGATAGAGTCCATAACAAGGGAAAAAGTGTTTGGAAAAGTAGATACAACGGAGACGTATCAGCAAAGAGGCGAACGGGGAAAGGGCGTCGAAATCTGGAACGGCGGCGGTGACTAATCCCATGTATACGCTAATTATGGATGTACAGTTATGATCAAAGCTAGCCAGCTAGGGGGCTAGAGCGGTAGAGCCAATGCCCTAAAACCGTTTTCCCCAAAAACCTAAAACCTCTGGCGGCGCCCGAGGCGATTTAGGGTTTTGAGTGAATCCTGCCAGGGGTCGATCGGTCTCCTTGACGGCGCACACCTGTGACTCCGGGACTATGGCGGCTGCATCAGCCAACGGTAGCCGGATGGGATCGGGAGACAAGGCGAGGTCAGCTCGGTCTCCCTTGGAGGAAGCTTTGGGCAAGTTTGATATATCTGAGGAAGAAGCTATGCCTATGGTAATTGATGATCGTAAAGAGGGGCCGAAGATGTGGTTGCTGGCTGGGAAAGTACTTTATCGGAATCAGTTTCACACCCAGACAATAACCAATGCTCTTCGGCCGG
Source organism: Triticum urartu (assembly GCF_003073215.2). Classification (NCBI taxonomy): domain Eukaryota; kingdom Viridiplantae; phylum Streptophyta; class Magnoliopsida; order Poales; family Poaceae; genus Triticum; species Triticum urartu. Next base: position 440,486,576 of record NC_053022.1, on the reverse strand, counting down.
CGTGGGGAAACACTAGAGGTCTGAGTTTTGTCTCCACGGGCACCAACACCTTTGTTGCAGAATTTGAAAATCAGCGAGAGAAAGATAGGGTCTGGGCTGGTTCTCCTTGGCACATTAGTAAGAACACTATGATCTTCGCAGAATTCGAGGAGTGTATGCGACCTGATGAGGTCAATTTTGATCGTATCAATATCCAGGATCGGATTTTGAACCTTCCTTATCATATGAGGAATGATACTTGGGGTCCATCGATAGCTGCACAGATCGATAAGGATGCCACAATGGTGCAATTTGATCATGTGGGGGGCTTCTTGCGTGCTCGTGTCTCCATCCAAGTTGATAAGCCCCTCAGAAGGTGGATTTTGATAGATTCCGTGAGAAGGAAGAAGTTCGGTCCCTATGATATTCAATATGAGCAGCTGCCATATTTTTGCTTCTCGTGCGGACGACTGGGTCACTCGGATCTCCACTGCCCAACTCCAGGCTCTAGGTATGAGCAAGGTAATCTGCAGTGGGGCGCCCATCTCTGGGCACCCGAAGAATACAAGAAACCGGCCTCTGGCGAGAATTCCTCCGAAGAGCAAGGGTCGAAAATGAACAGTCACCGTGAATCAAAGAACTCTAGCTCGCACGGAGGGGGAGGTTCTGAGGTAGAAGTTAACTCTCCAAAAAAGCAGACGCAGCAGCACGAACGGAAAGGGGGTCCTCAAGAACAAGTTTACAGGCCGGTTGTTAACAAACCACTCATGCTTACTTTGGGAGATGATGTGGGCAACCTCAGCCAGGCTGATCTGGATAAGCTAGCTGCGGAGAAAGGTATGACTGATGAGGATGATTTGGGGACAGAACATGATCCTAAAAAGAAAAAACCAACACCTGAAAATTCGGCAGAGGCTCCTGGACAGCCCTGCCCATCCCAACGACTGTCTTGAGTTGGAACTACCGGGGGCTTGGGAACCCCGAGGCAGCTCGAGAGCTTCGCATTATTGTGAAGCAAGAAGTGCCCTCTCTTCTCTTTGTCATGAAGGCGAAGATTAGAGGAAGGAGAGTGGAAGAGATGAAGAATAGTTTGGGTTTTGGTGGTTGCTTAGCAGTGGACAGTGTTGGCCTTAGTGGTGAACTAGGCATTTTCTGGTCCAGAGACGTTTTGGTTGAGCTGAAGAACTTTAGCTCAAGCCATATTGATGTAATGGTAAAAAACAATGAACAGAATTCTCGGGCATGGGGATTTACAGGGTTTTATGGGGCATCGCGAGCTACAGATACACATCATAGTTGGCGGTGCCTGCGTACACTTCATGTCGTGCAACATGAGGAGTGGCTTTGTATGGGAGATTTCAACAAGACACTTTTCGCTTGCGAACATTTTCGCAAATCTGCAAGACCGGAGTGGCAAATGCGTGCCTTTCGGGAAGTGACTGATGAAATTTCCTTCCAGGATCTCGGTTGGACAGGAATCCCATACACTTGGGATAATCGGCAACAAGGAGATGCTAATTTTAAAGCAAGGTTAGATCGAGCCTTTGCTGACGAAGAATTCTGGCAACGCTTTGTCCATACTCGTGTTAGGCATATCAGTGCAACCGAGTCGGATCATTGCTTCGTTGTAGGAGAGATGAGAGAAAATTTGCCAACAAGTCATAAGTCAAAAAAGTATTTTAGATATGAGAATGTGTGGTAGACACATACGGACTATGACCAGCTGGTGAAGGATGTTTGGACAAGTTATCAACATGGCCCTGGGCTTCAAGGTGTTGTTCAGGCTCTTGCTAATCTGCAGAAAACACTTGAACCTTGTGGAGTCAAAGAGTTTGGGTCTCTAACTCGAACGATCCGTCAACTACAAAATAAACTTGATAACTTACGTAGCCTCTCCATCGGCGGGGGACTGTCAGATGAGGAGAAGGCGGTGGTCAAGTGTTGGGGAACGTAGCATAAATTCAAAATTTTCCTACGTGTCACCAAGATCAATCTATGGAGTCATCTAGCAACGAGGGAGGATTGGATCTACATACCCTTGTAGATCGCGCGCGGAAGCGTTCAAGAGAACGGGGTTGATGGAGTCGTACTCGTCGTGATTCAAATCACCGATGATCCTAGCGCCAAACGGACGGCACCTCCGCGTTCAACACACGTACGGAACGGAGACGTCTCCCATGCCTTGATCCAGCAAGGAGGAGGGAGAGGTTGATGGAGATCCAGCAGCACGACGGCGTGGTGGAAGTAGCGGGATTCCAACAGGGCTTCGCTAAGCGCTGCGGGAGGAGGTAGATGTGTCACGGGAGGGAGAGGGAGGCGCCAGGCCTTAGAGATTGGTTTGCTCCTCCTTTTTCCCCACTATATATAGGGCCAAGGGAGAGGGGGAGGCGCAGCCCTTGCCCCTTCCTCCAAGGAAGGGTGCGGCCAAGGGTGGGGAGGAGTCCATCCTCCCCAAGGCACCTCGGAGGTGCCTTCCCCTTTTAGGACTCTCCCCTTTTTCCCATCTCTTGGCGCATGGGCCTCTTGGGGCTGGTGCCCTTGGCCCATATAGGCCAAGGCACACCCTCTACAGCCCATGTGGCCCCCGGGGGCAGGTGGCCCCACCCGGTGGACCCCCGGGACCCTTCCGGTGGTCCCGGTACAATACCGGTGGCCCCGAAACTTGTCCCGATGGCCGAAATAGCACTTCCTATATATAATTCTTTACCTCCAGACCATTCCGGAACTCCTCGTGACGTCCGGGATCTCATCCGGGACTCCGAACAACATTCGGGTTACCGCATACTAATATCTCTACAACCCTAGCGTCACCGAACCTTAAGTGTGTAGACCCTACGGGTTCGGGAAGCATGCAGACATGACCGAGACGTTCTCCGGTCAATAACCAACAGCGGGATATGGATACCCATGATGGCTCCCACATGTTCCACGATGATCTCATCGGATGAACCACGATGTCAAGGACTCAATCAATCCCGTATACAATTCCCTTTGTCTATCGGTATGTTACTTGCCCGAGATTCGATCGTCGGTATCCAATACCTAGTTCAATCTCGTTACCGGCAAGTCTCTTTACTCGTTCCGTAACACATCATCCCGTGATCAACTCTTTGGTCACATTGCGCATATGATGATGTCCTACCGAGTGGGCCCAGAGATACCTCTCCGCTTACACGGAGTGACAAATCCCAGTCTCGATTCGTGCCAACCCAACAGACACTTTCGGAGATACCTGTAATGCACCTTTATAGTCACCCAGTTACGTTGTGACGTTTGATACACCCAAAGCATTCCTACGGTATCCGGGAGTTGCACAATCTCATGGTCTAAGGAAATGATACTTGACATTAGAAAAGCTTTAGCATACGAACTACACGATCTTTGTGCTATGCTTAGGATTGGGTCTTGTCCATCACATCATTCTCCTAATGATGTGATCCCGTTATCAACGACATCCTATGTCCATGGTTAGGAAACCGTAACCATCTATTGATCAACGAGCTAGTCAACTAGAGGCTTACTAGGGACATGGTGTTGTCTATGTATCCACACATGTATCTGAGTTTCCTATCAATACAGTTATAGCATGGATAATAAACGATTATCATGAACAAGGAAATATAATAATAACCAATTTATTATTGCCTCTAGGGCATATTTCCAACATCAAGAAGCTTAGAGAATCTCTGTACCAAGAGGAAGTGTGGATGCGGCAACACTCAAGAGTGCCTTGGCTACGTGAAGGGGACCGCAACACAGGATATTTTCATGCGCAAGCAACACAGTGGCGGAGAATCAACCGCATATCTGGGTTGCGACGCTTGGACGGCTCTGTATGTGCCAATGAGCAGGAGGATAAACAGGAGGTGCAGTGGTTTTTGAGTCGCAAGGGTTTTCAGATTCTAGTGAACTGTTGCAACATGTGCCGACGAAGGTTACGACTGATATGAACGAGTTGGTCAACAAACCTTTCGACCAGCATGAGGTACGGACGACGCTATTTCAAATGGCTCCATCCAAAGCTCCAGGTGTCGACGACTTCACTGTTGGCTTCTACCAACGCCACTGGGATATTCTGAAGGATGATATCACAGCGGCGGTGCTAGATTTTCTTAATGACGGGGAATTACCAGTGGGTCTAAACGATACCTCGATTACTTTGATACCAAAGGTACGACATCCCCAGTTCATATCTCAATACCGTCCAATTGCTCTCTGTCCAGTGCTATATAAAATTGCATCAAAGGTTATCACGAACAGGATGAGATATTTATTGGAAGAGGTTATTAGTGAGGAACAAAGTGTGTTTGTCCCCGGCCGACTGATCACGGACAACGTACTAGTGGTCTATGAAACTGTTCATACTATGAAAAGAAGGAAGAAAGGAAAGAACTATGCTTGTGTTGTTAAACTTGATATGATGAAGGCCTATGATCGAGTTGAGTGGCACTATCTTGAGTCTGTTATGCTCAAATTAGGTTTAAGCAGCATGTTTGTTCGTCTTGTCATGAAGTGTGTCACTTCGGTCAGATTATCAGTGAGAGTAAATGGTGATCTTTTACCCTTTTTTACACCTTCGAAGGGATTGCGATGGGGTGATCCTGTATCACCCTACCTTTTCCTTCTATGTGCAGAAGGGTTTTCATCTTTGCTGAAATATTATGGTGGTGACTACATTGATAGAGGAATCAGAGTCAGCTACAGATCTCCTTGGGTCAGCCACTTATTATTCGCCGATGATAGTCTCATTTTCATTAGTGCGAAACAGCAAAGTGCTCAGCGGTTGAATGAAATTTTGCAGATATATGCTTCAGCTTCTGGGCAGTGTGTTAATCATGATAAAAGTGCTATTTATTTTAGTACAAACTCACCGCAACCAGTTCGTCACTTGTTGAAGGGGTCTCTGAATATTCAAGCTGAAACTTTCAGCGAGAGATATCTCGGTCTTCCCACGGTAGTAGGGCAGATTACAAGTGGCACTTTCGATCATATTGGAGAGAGAGCTCGTGCCAAAATCCAAGGATGGTCTGAAAAGTTACTTGTGTGTGCTGGACGTGAAGTCTTGTTGAATTCAGTTGTGCAAGCAATGCCAACCTACAGCATGAGTACGTTTCGGTTGACAAAAAACATGTAAGAGCATTAGTTCACCTATGGCCCATTATTTCTGGAGTAGTTCTCTTGACAAAAAAGGTATGCACTGGGTTTCTTGGAATGAACTTGCTTCACCCAAGTGCAATGGAGGTATGGGTTTCCGCGATATGCCACTCTTCAATCTTGCTTTGCTTGGAAAACATGGTTGGAAACTCATGACCAAACCTAGTTCCCTTGTGCTCGGGTCTTGAAGGGCCGCTACTTCCCTGATACTAATTTCTTACATGCATCGGTGCCCAAGTCTGCTTCGGCGACGCGGCGTGCAATCATAGCAGGAAGAGAGGCACTTAATGCCGGTCTGATCAAGAGGGTCGGAGACGGCAGCTCTATTTCAGTCTGGACGGATAAATGGATACCAGGAACTACTATGATGACTCCACTGTCTAGACCACTAGCGACTCATGTTGAATATGTGTCGGACCTTATTGACACAGATAATTGGACGTGGAATCAACAACTGGTTCGAGAGTCTTTCATTGCACCTGATGCTGCAGCTATTCTTAATATTCCGCTACGGCAGGGAGGCGGTGAAGATTACTATGCTTGGGCCTTTGATCCCTCGGGCAACTACACTGTAAAAATGGCGTACCGTACTCTAGTGACTCAAAAAGATCGATCTGCTCTCGAGGATGGGACGGTTAACGAAACCTCACCGACTGAAAAACAGATGTGGAAAGCCCTTTGGAAACTGAATGTGGTCCCAAAAGTTCGAATTTTCTGGTGGCGAGTCCTACGCGGAATTCTTCCAGATGAACACACTCTGAAACGGTGACACATTGCAGAGATTAGCAGGTGCAAAATTTGTTTAACTATGGAGGAGGATCTCCAACATGCGCTGATGTTCTGCCCCCATGCAAAGAGTTTTTGGGAAGAAGCATATGCTTGGTTTGATATACGACTGCCCAGACTACACTCTAGCTCTTGGGCGAGGGACATTTTATGTGATCCTACGATGGCAGAGATGGACCGAGCTAAAATTATCACCATCATGTGGACTATTTGGCACTCACGCAATAGGTTAAAACATGAGCAAAAGGGCGTGGATCCGGCTAATTCCTTGCGCTTGATCAAGGAGTCGCTTGCGTTGCTGGAATTGCCACGGAGTGCTACCAAAATACTCCTAGGTTATGGATGGAGGCTTCCGGATGCGGGTACTATTAAGATCACAACGGATGGGACAATCAACTTCGCTCAAAATTACAGTGGTGCGGGTGGTGTCGTGCGCTCGAGCACTGCATTCCTGGGAGCTTTGTGTAAACCACATGTGGGTATTTCTGACCCACTTATCGCGGAAGCTTTGGCAATGCGTGATGGTGCTTGCTTTGCCAAAATTTGTGGATTCACGCATGTCATCATGGAGATGGATTGCCTAGAGATGGTGCAACTTTGGAGCAATCGTCACAATTCTCGTTCAATTGTGGCCCCTATCTTACTAGAAATTGGAGAGCTAGTTAGCGATTTTTTGTTATTTGATGTACATCATGTAAATCGGTCAGCAAACATTCTGGCACATCTGTGTGCCAAGCATGCTTGCACGCTGAGTGTGACTGAGTGCTGGCTCAATGAGACCCCTAGCTTCCTAGTGACCAACCTGTTGGCTGACTGTCCTGGGAATCCCTTGATTTAATAAATCTCTCTGAATTACCGCAAAAAAATGCCCATCGGCCGCTATTAATTGGCTTTTTTCACATGGGCCTTTGTTTTTTCTTGCTTCCAATATTGACGCTGAGATAATTAGGGGGGCAAATACATGCGTACCTGCCTATGTATCGTCAATTGTATAGTAGGTACTTCATGTTCGCTCGATCATTGCCCCCCGGTCTCCGCCACTGTCTCTAATCATTCTATCCTTATCTAGCCAATTTCTTCAAACACAAAATCTTTTTTGTAGGCTGAAGCTTCACGCTTCTTTTGGCGGCCTTAGTGATACGTCTCCAACGTATCTATAATTTTTGATTGTTCCATGCTATTATATTATCTGTTTTCGATGTTAATGGGCTTTATTATACACTTTTATATTATTTTTGGGACTAACCTATTAACCGGAGGCCCAGCCCAAATTGCTGTTTTTTGCCTATTTCAGTGTTTCGCAGAAAAGGAATATCAAACGGAGTCTAAACGGAATAAAACCTTCGGGAATGTGATTTTCTAAACAAACGTGATCCAGAGGACTTGGAGTGGACGTCAAGCAATCAACAAGGAGGCCACGAGGCAGGGGGCGCGCCTACCCCTTGGGCGCGCCCTCCACCCTCGTGGGCCCCCCGTTGCTCCACCGACCTACTTCTTCCTCCTATATATACCTACATACCCCGAAACCATCCAGGAGCACCACGAAAACCTAGTTCCACCGCCGCAATCTTCTGTACCCGTGAGATCCCATCTTGGGGCCTTTTCCGGAGCTCCACCGGAGGGGGCATCGATCACGGAGGGCCTCTACATCAACTCCATGGCCTCTCTGATGATGTGTGAGTAGTTTACTTCAGACCTTCGGGTCCATAGTTATTAGCTAGATGGCTTCTTCTCTCTCTTTCGATCTCAATACAAAGTTCTCCTAGATTCTCTTGGAGATATATTCGATGTAATCTTCTTTTGCGGTGTGTTTGTCGAGATCTGATGAATTGTGGGTTTATGATCAAGTTTATCTATGAACAATATTCGAATCTTCTCTGAATTCTTTTATGTATGATTGGTTATCTTTGCAAGTCTCTTCGAATTATCGGTTTGGTTTGGCCTACTAGATTGATCTTTCTTGCAATGGGAAAAGTGCTTAGCTTTGGGTTCAATCTTGCGGTGCTCGATCCCAGTGACAGAAAGGGAAACGACACGTATTGTATTGTTGCCATCGAGGATAAAAAGATGGGGTTTATATCATATTACATGAGTTTATCCCTCTACATCATGTCATCTTGCTTAAAGCGTTACTCCGTTCTTATGAACTTAATACTCCAGATGCATGCTGGATAGCAGTCGATGTGTGGAGTAATAGTAGTAGATGCAGGCAGGAGTCGGTCTACTTATCACGGACGTGATGCCTATATACATGATCATACCTAGATATTCTCATAACTATGCTCAATTCTATCAATTGCTCGAGAGTAATTTGTTCACCCACCGTAATACTTATGCTCTCGAGAGAAGCCACTAGTGAAACCTATGGCCCCCGGGTCTATTCTCCATCATATTAATCTACTGTTATTTCTATTACTGTTTATTTTTGCAATCTTTACTTTTTATCTTTATCATAAAAATACCAAAAATATTATCTTATCATATCTATCAGATATCACTCTCGTAAGTGACCGTGAAGGGATTGAAAACCCCTTTATCACGTTGGTTGCGAGGTTATTATTTGTTTGTGTAGGTACGAGGGACTTGCGTGTGGCCTCCTACTGGATTGATACATTGGTTCTCAAAAACTGAGGGAAATACTTATGCTACTTTGCTGCATCACCCTTTCCTCTTCAAGGGAAAACCAACGCAGTGCTCAAGAAGTAGCAAGAAGGATTTCTGGCGCCGTTGCCGGGGAGTCTATGCACAAGTCAAGACATACCAAGTACCCATCACAAACTCTTATCCCTCGCATTACATTATTTTCCATTTGCCTCTCATTTTCCTCTCCCCCACTTCACCCTTGCCGTTTTATTCACCCTCTTTTTCCGTTCCCCTTCTCTTTTCTAGTTCGCCTCTTTTTGCTTGCTTCTTGTTTGCTCGTGTGTTGGATTGCTTGCTTGTCACGATGGCTCAAGATAATACTAAATTGTGTGACCTTTCCAATACCAACAATGATGATTTTATTAGCACTCCGATTGCTCCTCTTACTGATACTGAATCTTGTGAAATCAATGCTGCCTTGCTGAATCTTGTCATGAAAGATCCGTTTTCCGGCCTTCCTAGTGAAGATGACGCTACCCATCTAAGTAACTTTGTTGATTTGTGTGATATGCAAAAGAAGAAAAATGTGGACAATGATATTGTTAAACTAAAGTTGTTTCCGTTTTCGCTTAGAGATCGTGCTAAATCTTGGTTTTCATCTTTGCCTAAAAATAGTATTGATTCATGGAATAAGTGCAAGGATGCTTTTATCTCTAAGTATTTTCCTCCCGCTAAAATCATCTCTCTTAGAAACGATATTATGAATTTTAAGCAACTTGATCGTGAACATGTTGCACAAGCTTGGGAGAGGATGAAATTAATGATACGTAATTGCCCTACTCATGGTTTGAATTTGTGGATGATTATACAAAAAAATTATGCCGGATTGAATTTTGCTTCTAGAAACCTTTTAGCACTACAAAAAAAAGACACATCCGTGACATTTTGGGCCGAACGAATTTTTTTCCTGTCATACATATGACACTTCTATGACGATAATTGTGACAAAACCCGGTATCATCATAGATGTGGTGGGCTCCTACTTCTATGACAAAAAGAAAATGGGCTTTTCATCCTGGGCGGGCCGGAGACGCAGCTGCATGACATTCTTTGGGTCGTCCATGACGGAAAAAACCGTGGTAGAAGCGATGGCGAGGAAAATTTCGGGGAGTTCCCGGTTACGGTGGGAGGTCGGGGCTGAGCGATGCGCGTTTCTCTCGTACACGTACGCGCGTGTGTGCGAGGCGTTGGCTCTAACTGAACCCGAGCGAGGCGTTGGGCTCTAACTGAACCCGAGCGATTGCACTGCAGGCTACGCATTACTGAACCCGAGCGATCGATCGATGGCTGTTAACTGAACCCGATCGAGCGATTCCTTCGCTACTGCTGCTAACTGAAGCCGATCGATGCTACCTCTGGATGAACAATGAGCGTTGTGGGGGGTGGATGAACAGTTCCCGGTGGGGGTGGATGAACAGGACCTCGTGGTGTTGCCTTTGGATGAACAGGACCCCGATCGATCGAGCCGGTTGGGGCTGGATGAACAGGACCCCGTGGAGGGCTGGATGAACAAGACCACCCCGTGGAGGGCAGGATGAACAGTAGATGGTGGAGGGCAGGATGAACAGTAGCCCGTGGAGGGGTGGTTGAACAGGAGCAGTGGAGAGGGCTGGTTGAACAGTAGCCGGTGGAGTAGCACGCGGTGGAGGCTGGATGAACAGGAGGCTAGGAGCCCGTGGATGAACAGTCGCAGGTGGAGGCTGGAGGAGGTAGACGGTGGATGAACAGTAGCTCGTGGAGGCTGGAGGGGGTCGATGGTGGAGATTAACAGTATCCCGTGGAGTCCCGTTTTGCGGTACGCCTCACCCCTCCCGATGAACAGGACCCCCGTTTCGACCGTAGCGCTCCAACACAAGTCCATTTCGTCCGTTTTGCGGTACGCCACACCCCTCCCGATCAACAGGACCCCTGTTTCGACCGTAGGAGGTCCGTTTCCTCTGTTTTGCGGTACGCCAGACCCCTCCCGATCAACAGGATGCCGTTCCAAACGTAGGAGGTCCATTTCCTCCATTGTGCGGTACGCCAGGCCTCGTTTCCATCGCCTGTTACGTCCAAGCCCTCCTGATGAACACGACGCATTCCGTTGCCTCCCCATGAACACGACGACGACGCTGTTTCTCCGTTCCGACCCAGCAATGTACACGAGCCCTGGCCGTACGTATGTGCGAGTAGGCGTTTGAGACCCCGCCCGTATGTACACATACGTGGCCGTATTTTCTTTCTTGCACCCTGGCCGCTGTACGTACGTGTACATGCTACGTGCGCGCCTCTACTATGACACGTGCGCGCTTCTACATCTACCAGTATGTACGTACATGTTCGCGACCAGAATGACAACGCTATGTACGCTTCGACCAGGTGGGTCCCGACTGTCAGGCACTTCCTTGCCTGCGAAGATGTAGCTGGTGGGTCCCAGCAGTCAGGGGGCGAATCGTTTTTTTGCCCGGATGCACTTCCTTGCATGCGAAGATGTAGCTGGTGGGTCCCAGCAGTCAGGGAGAAACGTTTTTTTCGCGAAATACAGTGGCCCGTCCGGTGGGTCCCAGCTGTCAGGTGGAGGAATCATTATTTTCCGCGTAATAAGGAGGCACTTCCTTGCTGTGGCCGTGGACCCAGCTGTCAGCCTCTCCACGTATAGTCCACGTCCGATGCAAGTCGTTCCTTGACCACGTTGACCACGCCACGCCGAGAGCACCAGGGCGGTGGACGATGGCGAGGCCTAGGAAGGGGACGACACGGAGGCAGGGAAGACTCGGCAGTTGTTTCCCACGCGGAGGGGAGTACGACTGTATGAGGGTTTACTGGTGCGTCTGCCGTCGCTGGAGAATAACAACAAGTGTGGGTGAGTAGAGGGATGGCTAGGCCAGCGATGGGAGTACGGTCGGGCGATGAGGCCTGCGCGGCAGCACAGCCGGCCGCGAGGAGGAGGGAGCAGGCAGTCCCGCCGGCCCTTGTTTGAGCGGCTGGAGCAGGAAGAGCAGAGATTGAAGAAGCACGACGGCCGTTGGATGAACATCCAACAGTCAGTGCTTGTGCGTCAACCTTTTTTTTAGGAAAGCCTCAAATCTGTGGAAAACAACATACAGCCCATCTGCCATTATTTCTAATAATTTACAGCCCATTTGCTAATTCTTAAGGTTTTTTTGGAGCCCATATTCTTTTTGTTAGCATTACAGCCCATATTGTGGCAACGGTTAAAAAATTATACGAAATTTTGCATATTTCGGTGTGGTCCAAACTGTTTGTAATCCCGAAATTTCGACTCACATTCAAACTGATTTTAAAAATAAATGTATATCAATATAAAATCCAACAAATTCTCCACGCATAAAAATTAATGTAATTTAAAATCTTGAAATGAAAAAAAAGATATTTGAAAGTAATTGCCGGTTTGATGTGTTTTAAAAATGTACAACCCATTTCTCATTACTGATGGGCCATTTTCTCAGCCAGCCGAATGAAAGCTCTCCTCGTCTTGAAAGATTTGCAGCCCAATAGGCCTGATAAAGCGACTTACTTGGCAAATCACAAAAAAACTGTGCTGTGGCCGTGGACCCAGCTGTCAGCCTCTCCACGTACAGTACTCTTCCAATGGAAGTCATTCCTTGACCACGTTGACCACGCCACGCGGAGAGCACCACGGCGGTGGACGACGGCGAGGCCTAGGAAGGGGACGACGCGGCAGTGGAAGCCCGCGCGGAGAGGACTGCGAAGGTTCACTGGTTCGGCTGCGGTGTGAGGCTGCCGTAGCCGCAGGGCCTGGCCAGCGGTGGGAATAGTAGGGGCGGTGAGGCCTCTGCGGCAGCACAGCCGGCCACGGGAGGCAGGAGCATGCGGCGTGCTGCTTTGGGCGGCTCGAGCAAGAAGACTAGAGGTTGAAGAAGTACTACGGCCGTTGGATGGACATCGTACGGTCACTAGATCTAGAATCGTTCATATTGACTAAGTTGACAAAGCCCTTCGTCCCCGTCAACTTAGTAGGCCCACAAGTCAGCCTCCCAGCAAGGTGGGTCCCAGCTAGCCGGGGGAGTATTCATTTTTTGTGCGTAATAAGGAGGCACTTCTGGTGGGTCCGAGCTGACACGGGGGAACGTTTTTTTCGCGAAATACGGTGGCCCGTCCGGTGGGTCCCAGCTGTCAGGGGGAAACATTTTTTTTCACAAAATACTGGTGGCCCATCCGGTGGGTCCTTGCTGTCAGGTGGAGGAATCATTATTTTCCGCATAATAAGGAGGCACTTCCTTGCTGCCGCCATGGACCCAGCTGTCAGCCTCTCCACGTACAGTCCACGTCCGATGGAAGTCGTTCCTTCCACGTTGACCACGCCGCGCCGAGGGCACCAGGGCGGTGGACGATGGCGAGGCCTAGGAAGGGGACGACGCGGAGCCGGTGAAGACATGGCAGTGGATGCCCACGCGGAGAGGAGTATGAGGGTTCACTCGTTCAACTGCGGTGTGAGGCTGCCGTCGCCGCAGGGCCTGGCCAGCGGTGAGAATAGTAGGGGCGGTGAGGCCTCCACGGCAGCACAGCTAGCCACGGGAGGCAGGAGCAGGTGGCACGACCGGCGCTGCTTTGGGCGGCTGGAGCAAGAAGACCAGAGGTTGAAGAAGCACTATAACCGTTGGATGGACATCGTACGGTCACTGCAGCTAGAATCGTTTATATTGACTAAGTTGACAAAGCCCTTGGTACGTCAACTTAGTAGGCCCACAGGCCAGCTTCCGAAACGGTGCGCCCCAGATGTCAGGGGGAGGAATCATTTTTTGGGCGGGTGAAGCTAGAATATCCAAGATTGAAGAAGAAGCACGGCATCCGTTGGATGGACATCCAACGACCACTGCTGCTAGAACCGTGGGTTGACTATAAGTTGACAAAGCCTCGCATACGTGCCAACTCCGTTTTTTAGGGGACGCGTCAACTTAGTAAGGCCAGAAGTGTGTGGCAGAGAACTTATAGCCCATTTGAGATTTGTAAGAATGTGTAGCCCATTTTTGAATTCTAATGGAATTTACTACAACCCATTTACAATTTTTTTAAAGTAGAGCCCATTTCAACCAACCGTTCAAAACAGAATTCAATAAAATTTCCCACATTTTGATGGGATCCAAAATATTTTTATCCCGAAATTTCTAGTCAGATTAAATACAATTTCAATATAAATTTATATTATGTAAAAATACAACGAAACATTGCGCTCGCAACAATTAATGAAATTAAAATTTTCAATATCCAAAAATAATATTTTATAAAGTAATCACGTGTTTGGTGCATTTTTTTATAGTTACTGCCCAGTTTTTATAATTACATCCCATTTATTATTTCTTAAAGCCCATTTTCTTGTTAAGCCTAATGCATCCCTCCTAGGAAAGATTTGCAGCCCAGCGGGGCGGAGAATAACAACTTGACCTTGCCTGGGTATTCCTAAAAAAGGTATAGCTGGGCTAGCCATTTTCAGCTTGAAAAAAAATTAATATCTGGGCTGAATATCTGGCCTGGGCTAGATGGGCCACACCCCGCCCAGATAATACATGCATCGATGTTTTCGTTGTTGTTCAGAGGAGAAAAATTAATATCTGGGCTAAACATCGAAAAACTCTGCAGTGCTCACACCTCAAAAACACAAATACTGCTCGAGCTACTTGGTCCCAGCTGTCGGCCGCTTCTTGTGCAATTCTCTCGTTTATTGACTAGTACTACATAGGTTGACAATGGTGTGGGACCGTGATGTCAGGAAACCAGGGGGAAGCAAAATAAATAACTCCAGCGAGCGCTTCCACCTCTGCCTCGTTGTCTCCCGTGGAAACCGCTTTCCTCCCTTTTTTTGCTCGGGCAAGGACCAATGCATGCAGCACGTCCATGCGGTTATTAGGCAAGAAATAAAAGCGCTTTGCATGCTATGAATTACGATGGCCTGCATGGGTAGCTAATAAGGCATCCTCTTAACTGCTGTGATTAAATGTTGTGTTTAGAAGAGAGAAATACTCTTTTTTCCACCAATCTGCTTGCACCTAGGTCGTGATGCACCTTCTAATATGACTTATTCACCTAGACGGAGGGAGTATAGTTTTATACACATATATATAATAAGGAGGCACTTGCGTACGTAGGCTATGGACCTGGTGGGTCCCCATTGTCATCCTCTCCAAGTAAAGTCATATCCTCGCCCGCGTGCACTTTCCGCCCGAAACAGTCAGCGCCGCCCGCCCTGCTTCCCCGTGCAGGCGATTGCTCCGCCTTCAAACAACACAAGTGTCATCCGTCCGTCCATCTGCCGCCCACATTAATGATACGCGGTTGCCGAGGCGGCTACTCCGGCGCCACACGCCCGTCCCTCCGCCCGCCCACCATTGCTATATAAACTGCTGCGCCGGCCATAGCCGCAGTCATCCGCATCCGTTCCCTTTCTCCTGTCCACACCACTACTGCCCACCATGGCTTCCTCGCGCTCCAGCGCTCTTCAAAACAGGCGGTCGACGGACCACAAGGAGATGGCAGCCATTGCTGCCGACCGGCAGGCAGACGGAGGACAACGACGTCCCAATGAAGAACATGGTAGTCGACGATCCGGCGCCAACCCCCTCCTCCGCGCCATCCTCGCTGGTGCATTGCACCATGACCATCGGCGAGGCCCATGCCAAAAATATGGACAGTGTGAGGTAGATGCATCAGGAGCAGTTCCGGGAGGCGCAAGATGACGCCGCCTACAACCACCATCTCCTCCAGGAGCATCTGCAGGCGGAGGAGCAGATCACCGCGGAGCGGGCGGAGCAGGAGGTGTTGGGGAACGTAGCATAAATTCAAAATTTTCCTATGTGTCACCAAGATCTATCTATGGAGTCATCTAGCAACGAGGGAGGAGTGGATCTACATACCCTTGTAGATCGCGCGCGGAAGCGTTCAAGAGAACGGGGTTGATGGAGTCATACTCGTCGTGATCCAAATCACCGATGATCCTAGCGCCGAACGGACGGCACCTCCGCGTTCAACACACGTACGGAGCAGCGACGTCTCCTCCTTCTTGATCCAGCAAGGGGGAAGGAGAGGTTGATGGAGATCCAGCAGCACGACGGCGTGGTGGTGGAAGTAGCGGGATTCCAACAGGGCTTCGCCAAGCGCTGCGGGAGGAGGGAGATGTGTCATGGGAGGGAGAGGGAGGCGCCAGGGCTTAGGTGTTGCTGCCCTCCCTTCCCCCCACTATATATAGGGCCAAGGGAGAGGGGGGCGCAGCCTTGGCCCTTCCTCCAAGGAAGGGTGCGGCCAGGGAGGAGTCCATCCTCCCCAAGGCACCTAGGAGGTGCCTTCCCCCTTTAGGACTCTTTCCTTTCCCTTATCTCTTGGCGCATGGGCCTCTTGGGGCTGGTGCCCTTGGCCCATATAGGCCAAGGCGCACACCCCTACAGCCCATGTGGCCCCCCGGGGCAGGTGGACCCCCTTGGTGGACCCCCGGACCCTTTCGGCACTCCCGGTACAATACCGATAATGCGCGAAACTTTTCCGGCGACCAAAACAAGACTTCCCATATATAAATCTTTACCTCCCGGACCATTCCGGAACTCCTCGTGACGTCCGGGATCTCATCCGGGACTCCGAACAACTTCGGTTACCGCATACTAATATCTCATAACCCTAGCGTCACCGAACCTTAAGTGTTGTAGACCCTACGGGTTCGGGAGACATGCAGACATGACCGAGACGTTCTCCGGTCAATAACCAACAGCGGGATCTGGATACCCATGTTGGCTCCCACATGTTCCACGATGATCTCATCGGATGAACCACGATGTCAAGGACTTAATCAATCCCGTATACAATTCCCTTTGTCTAGCGGTACGATACTTGCCCGAGATTCGATCGTCGGTATCCCGATACCTTGTTCAATCTCGTTACCGGCAAGTCTCTTTACTCGTTTCGTAACACATCATCCCATGATCAACTCCTTGATCACATTGTGCACATTATGATGATGTCCTACCGAGTGGGCCCAGAGATACCTCTCCGTTTACACGGAGTGACAAATCCCAGTCTCGATTCGTGCCAACCCAACAGACACTTTCGGAGATACCCGTAGTGCACCTTTATAGTCACCCAGTTACGTTGTGACGTTTGGCACACCCAAAGCACTCCTACGGTATCCGGGAGTTGCACAATCTCATGGTCTAAGGAAATGATACTTGACATTAGAAAAGCTTAAGCATACGAACTACATGATCTTGTGCTAGGCTTAGGATTGGGTCTTGTCCATCACATCATTCTCCTAATGATGTGATCCCGTTATCAATGACATTCAATGTCCATGGTCAGGAAACCGTAACCATCTATTGATCAACGAGCTAGTCAACTAGAGGCTTACTAGGGACATGGTGTTGTCTATGTATCCACACATGTATCTGAGTTTCCTATCAATACAATTCTAGCATGGATAATAAATGATTATCATGAACAAGGAAATATAATAATAACTAATTTATTATTGCCTCTAGGGCATATTTCCAACAGTCTCCCACTTGCACTAGAGTCAATAATCCAGTTCACATCGATATGTGATTAACACTCAAGGTCACATCCCCATGTGACTAACACCCAAAGAGTTTACTAGAGTCAATAATCTAGTTCACATTACCATGTGATTAACACTCGATGAGTTCTGGGTTTGATCATGTTATGCTTGTGAGAGATGTTATAGTCAACGGGTCTGAATCTTTCAGATCCGTATGTACTTCGCAAATTTCTATGTCATCTTGTAGATGCAACTACTACGCTACATTTGGAGCTATTCCAAATAACTGTTCTACTATACGAATCCAGTTTACTACTCAGAATAATCTGGATTAGTGTCAAAGTTTGCATCGGCGTAACCCTTTACGACGAACTCTTTTACCACCTCCATAATCGAGAAAATTCCTTAGTCCACTAGTTACTAAGGATAACTTTGACTGCTGTCCTGTGATCCATTCTTGGATCACTCTTGTACCCCTTGACTGACTCATGGCAAGGCACACTTCAGGTGCGGTACATAGCATAGCATACTGTAGAGCCTACGTCTTAAGCATAGGGGACGACCTTCGTCCTTTCTCTCTATTCTGTCGTGGTCGAGCTTTAAGTCTTAACTTCATACCTTACAACTCAGGCAAGAACTCCTTCTTTGACTGATTCATCTTGAACACCTTCAAGATCATGTCAAGGTATGTGCTCATTTGAAAGTACCATTAAGCGTTTTGATCTATCCTCATAGATCTTGATGCTCAATGTTCAAGTAGCTTAATCCAGGCTTTCCATTGAAAAAACACTTTCCAAATAACCCTATATGCTTTCCAGAAATTCTACGTCATTTCTGATCAACAATATGTTAACAACATATATTCATCAGAAATTCTATAGTGCTCCCACTCACTTCTTTGGAAATACAAGTTTCTCATAAACTTTGTATAAACCCAAAATCTTTGATCATCATCAAAGCATACATTCCAACTCCGAGATGCTTACTCCAGTCCCTAGAAGGATTGCTGGAGCTTTGCATACTTATTAGCATCTTTCAGGATTGAAAAAACCTTCCGGTTTGTATCACATACAACCTTTCCTCAAAAAAAACGTCGAGGAAACAATGTTTTGACATCCTATCTGCAGATTTCATAAATAATGCAGTAATCGCTAATATAATTCCAACAGACTCTTAGCATCGCTACGAGTGAGAAAGTCTCATCGTAGTCAACTCCTTGAACTTGTCGGAAAACATCTTAACGACAAGTCGAGCTTTATTAATGGTGATACCTACCATCATTGTCCGTCTTCCTTTTAAAATCCATATGTACCTAACAGCCTTACGGCCATCAAGTAGTTCTCCCAAAGTCTACACTTTGTTTTCATATATGGATCCTCTCTCGGATTATATGGCCTCGAGCCATTTTGGAATCCAGGCCCACCATCGCTTCTCCATAGCTCGTAGGTTCATTGTTGTCTAGCAACATGACTTCCAAGATAGGATTACGTACCACTCTGAAGTGGTACGCATCCTTGTCATCCCAAGAGGTTTGGTAGTGACTTGATCTGAAGTTTCATGATCACTATCATAAGCTTCCACTTCAATTGGTGTAGGTGCCACAGGAACAACTCCTGTGCCCTGCCACACACTAGTTGAAGAGACGGTTCAATAACCTCATCAAGTCTCCACCATCCTCCCACTCAATTCTTTCGAGAGAAACTTTTCCTCGAGAAAGGACCCGATTCTAGAAACAATCCCTTATTGCTTTCGGATCTGAGACAGGAGGTATACCCAATTGTTTTGGGTGTCCTATGAAGATGCATTTATCCGCTTTGGGTTCGAGCTTATCAGCCTGAAACTTTTCACATAAGCGTCGCAGCCCCAAACTTTTAAGAATGACAGCTTAGGTTTCTCTAAACCATAGTTCATACGGTGTCGTCTCATCGGAATTTCGTGGTGCCCTATTTAAAGTGAATGTGGTTGTCTCTAATGCCTAACCCATAAACTATCATGGTAATTCGATAAGAGACATCATGGTATGCACCATATCCAATAGGGTGCATTTATGATGTTCGGACACACCATCACACTATGGTGTTCCAGGCGGTATTAGTCGTGAAACAATTTCCACAATGTCTTAATTGTGTGCCAAACTCGTAACTCACATATTCGTCTCTATGATCACATCATAGACATTTTATCCTCTTGTCACGACGATCTTCAACTTCACTCTGAAATTACTTGAACCTTTTAATAATTCAGACTTGTGTTTCATCAAGTAAATACACTCAGCATCTACTCAAATCATCTGTGAAGTAAGAACATAACGATATCCACAGCGTGCCTCAGCACTCATTGGACTGCACACATCAAATGTATTACTTCCAACAAGTTGCTCTCTTGTTCCATCTTACTGAAAACGAGGCCTTTCAGTCATCTTGCCCATGTGGTATGATTTGCATGTCTCAAGTGATTCAAAATCAAGTGAGTCCAAACGATCCATCTTCATGGAGTTTCTTCATGCATATATGCCAATAGACATGGTTCGCATGTCTCAATCTTTTTCAAAAACGAGTGAGTCCAAAGATCCATCAACATGGAGCTTCTTCATGCGTTTTATACCAATATGACTCAAGTGGCAGTGCCACAAGTATGTGGTACTATCATTACTATCTTATATCTTTTGGCATGAACATGTGTATCACTACGATCGAGATTCAATAAACCATTCATTTTAGGTGCAAGACCATTGAAGGTATTATTCAAATAAAAAGAGTAACCATTATTCTCCTTAAAGAATAACCGTATTGCGATAAACATAATCCAATCATGTCTATGCTCAACGCAAAAACCAAATAACAATTATTTAGGTTTAACACCAATCTCGATGGTAGAGGGAGCATGCGATGCTTGATCACATCAACCTTGGAAACACTTCCAACACATATCGTCATCTCACCTTTAGCTAGTCTCCGTTCATTCCATAGCCTTTTATTTCGAGTTACCAACACTTAGCAACCGAACCGGTATCTAATACCCTGGTGCTACTAGGAGTACTAGTAAAGTACACATTAATATAATGTATATCCAATATACTTCTGTCGACCTTGCCTGCCTTCTCATCTACCAAGTATCTAGGGTAGTTCTGCTTCAGTGACCGTTCCCCTCATTACAGAAGCACTTAGTCTCGGGCTTGGGTTCAACTTTGGGTTTCTTCACTTGAGCAGCAACTGACTTGTCGTTTCATGAAGTATCCCTTTCTTGCCCTTGCCCTTCTTGAAACTAGTGGTTTCACCAACCATCAACAATTGATGCTCCTTCTTGATTTCTACTTTTGTGGTGTCAAACATCACGAATATCTCAAGGTTCATCATATATGTCCCTGATATATTATAGTTCATCACGAAGCTCTAGCAGCTTGGTGGTAATGACTTCGAAGAAACATCACTATCTCATCTGGAAGATCAACTCCCACTCGATTCAAATGATTGCTGTACTCAGACAATCTGAGCACAAGCTCAACAATTGAGCTTTTCTCCCTTAGTTTGCAGGCTAAGAAAATCGTCGGAGGTCTTATACCTCTTGACGTGGGCACGAGCCTGAAATCCCAATTTCAGCCCTCGAAACATCTCATATGTTTCGCGACGTTTTAAAACGTCTTCTGTGCCTCAACTCTAAACCATTTAACTGAACTATCACGTAGTTATCAAAATGTGTATGTCAGATGTTCGCAACATCCACAGACGACGTTCGAGGTTCAGCACACTAAGCGGTGCATTAAGGACATAAGCCTTTTACTGTCTGCATAATTGCTACTATCAACTTTCAACTAATTTTTCTCTAGGAACATATCTAAACAGTAGAACTAAAGTGCGAGCTACGACATAATTTGCAAAAACCCTTTTGACTATGTTCAGGATAATTAAGTTCATGAACTCCCACTCAAATAGACATCCCTCTAGTCATCTAAGTGATTACATGATCCGAGTCAACTAGGCCATGTCCGATCATCACGTGAGACGGACTAGTCAACATCGGTGAACATCTTCATGTTGATCGTATCTACCATACGACTCATGCTCGACCTTTCGGTCTCTTGTGTTCCGAGGCCATGTCTGTACATGCTAGGCTCGTCAAGTCAACCTAAGTGTTTTGCATGTGTTCCGAGGCCATGTTCGTACATGCTAGGCTCGTCAACACCCGTTGTATTCGAACGTAAGAATCTATCACACCCGATCATCACGTGGTCCTTCGAAACGACGAACTTTTGCAACGGTGCACAGTTAGGGGGAACACTTTCTTGAAATTTTAATGAGGGATCATATTATTTACTACCGGCGTTCTAAGCAAATAAGATGTATAAACATGATAAACATCACATGCAATCAAATAGTGACATGATATGGCCAATATCATATTGCTCCTTTTGATCTTCATCTTCGGGGCTCCATGATCATCATCGTCACCGGCATGACACCATGATCTCCATCATCATGATCTCCATCATCGTGTCTCCATGAAGTTGCCTCGCCAACTATTACTTCTACTACTACAGCTAACGGTTAGCAATAAAGTAAAGTAATTAGATGACGTTTATGTTGACACGCAGGTCATAAATAAATTAAGACAACTCCTATGGCTCATGCCGGTTGTCATACTCATGGACATGCAAGTTGTGATTCCTATTACAAGAACA
The DNA here is from genome assembly GCF_003073215.2 of Triticum urartu. Taxonomy (NCBI): domain Eukaryota; kingdom Viridiplantae; phylum Streptophyta; class Magnoliopsida; order Poales; family Poaceae; genus Triticum; species Triticum urartu. Next base: position 440,464,839 of record NC_053022.1, on the reverse strand, counting down.
TGATCATCTCATACATCACATATATCATTCATCACATCCTTTGGCCATATCACATCACATAGCATACCCTGCAAAAACAAGTTAGACGTCCTCTAATTGTTGTTTGCATGTTTTACGTGGCTGCTATGGGTTTCTAGCAAGAACGTTTCTTACCTACGCAAAGACCACAACGTGATATGCCAATTGCTATTTACCCTTCATAAGGACCCTTTTCATCGAATCCAATCCGACTAAAGTGGGAGAGACAGACACCCGCCAACCACCTTATGCAACTAGTTCATGTCAGTCGGTGGAACCGGTCTCACGTAAGCGTACGTGTAAGGTTGGTCCGGGACGCTTCATCCCACAATGCCGCCGAATCAAGATTGGACTAGTAACGGTAAGCATATTGAACAAAATCAATGCCCACAACTACTTTGTGTTCTACTCGTGCATAGAATCTACGCAATAGACCTCGCTCATGATCTGTTGGGGAACGTAGCATAAATTCAAAATTTTCCTACGTGTCACCAAGATCTATCTATGGAGTCATCTAGCAACGAGGGAGGAGTGGATCTACATACCCTTGTAGATCGCGCGCGGAAGCGTTCAAGAGAACGGGGTTGATGGAGTCGTACTCGTCGTGATCCAAATCACCGATGATCCTAGCGCCGAACGGACGGCACCTCCGCGTTCAACACACGTACGGAGCAGCGACGTCTCCTCCTTCTTGATCCAGCAAGGGGGAAGGAGAGGTTGATGGAGATCCAGCAGCACGACGGCGTGGTGGTGGAAGTAGCGGGATTCCAACAGGGCTTCGCCAAGCGCTGCGGGAGGAGGGAGATGTGTCATGGGAGGGAGAGGGAGGCGCCATCCTCCTTCTTGATCCAGCAAGGGGGAAGGAGAGGTTGATGGAGATCCAGCAGCACGACGGCGTGGTGGTGGAAGTAGCGGGATTCCAACAGGGCTTCGCCAAGCGCTGCGGGAGGAGGGAGATGTGTCATGGGAGGGAGAGGGAGGCGCCAGGGCTTAGATGTTGCTGCCCTCCCTCCCCCCCACTATATATAGGGCCAAGGGAGAGGGGGGGCGCAGTCTTGGCCCTTCCTCCAAGGAAGGGTGCGGCCAGGGAGGAGTCCATCCTCCCCAAGGCACCTAGGAGGTGCCTTCCCCCTTTAGGACTCTTCCTTTCCCTTATCTCTTGGCGCATGGGCCTCTTGGGTCTGGTGTCCTTGGCCCATATAGGCCAAGGTGCACACCCCTACAGCCCATGTGGCCCCCCCGGGGTAGGTGGACCCCCTTGGTGGACCCCCGGACCCCTTTCGGCACTCCCGGTACAATACCGATAATGCGCGAAACTTTTCCGGCGACCAAAACAAGACTTCCCATATATAAATCTTTACCTCCGGACCATTCCGGAACTCCTCGTGACGTCCGGGATCTCATCCGGGACTCCGAACAACTTTCGGGTTACCGCATACTAATATCTCTATAACCCTAGCGTCACCGAACCTTAAGTGTGTAGACCCTACGGGGTCGGGAGACACGTAGACATGACCGAGACGACTCTCCGGCCAATAACCAACAGCGGGATCTGGATACCCATGTTGGCTCCCACATGCTCCTCGATGATCTCATCGGATGAACCATGATGTCGAGGATTCAATCAATCCTTGTCTATCGGTATGTTACTTGCCCGAGATTCGATCGTCGGTATCCCGATACCTTGTTCAATCTCGTTACCGGCAAGTCTGTTTACTCGTTCCGTAACACATCATCCCATGATCAACTCCTTGATCACATTGTGCACATTATGATGATGTCCTACCGAGTGGGCCCAGAGATACCTCTCCGTTTACACGGAGTGACAAATCCCAGTCTCGATTCGTGCCAACCCAACAGACACTTTCGGAGATACCCGTAGTGCACCTTTATAGTCACCCAGTTACGTTGTGACGTTTGGCACACCCAAAGCACTCCTACGGTATCCGGGAGTTGCACAATCTCATGGTCTAAGGAAATGATACTTGACATTAGAAAAGCTTAAGCATACGAACTACATGATCTTGTGCTAGGCTTAGGATTGGGTCTTGTCCATCACATCATTCTCCTAATGATGTGATCCCGTTATCAATGACATTCAATGTCCATGGTCAGGAAACCATAACCATCTATTGATCAACGAGCTAGTCAACTAGAGGCTTACTAGGGACATGGTGTTGTCTATGTATCCACACATGTATCTGAGTTTCCTATCAATACAATTCTAGCATGGATAATAAACGATTATCATGAACAAGGAAATATAATAATAACTAATTTATTATTGCCTCTAGGGCATATTTCCAACAGGAGGCGCTGCTCGACTCGTACCGCTCCGCCCGCAAGGGCCGCCTCGAGCGCTGGAGGGAGGGCATGCGGGTGGCGGAGGCTGCGGCCGCCTACAAAGAGGCTAGCAAAGAGGGCGATGAAGCGGGCGAGGCGTTGTTTGGCGAGACCGAGGATGAGGCAGAGGACAATGCCGGCTCCGACAAGTCCCCGCTCCGCTGGCGTCGACGAGGCCCTGCTCCGCCGAGGCCCCGTGGTGCCAACAACAAGGCAGAGGACACCGCCGGCTCCACCGAGGCCCCGCCCCGCCAACAACGAGGCAGAGGACATCGCCGGCTTAGCCGAGGCCCCACCCTGCCGACAACGCGGGGGAGGATTTCCACCGCTCCGCTGAGGCGCCGCCCGCCGGCAATGAGACAGAGGACATCGCCGGCTCCGCCGAGGCCCCGCCCCGCTGCCAACGAGGCCGCGCCACACAGAAAATGAGGAAGAGTAGAACACGGTAGGTCGCTGCCGCTCGGGTCCAAGTAAGGCCACTGCTGCTACCCTCCTATTGAAGCCGAGCCAGGCGGGTTGACCATTGACGCTCGGTTAGCTTCTTAGCGGCGACGTGGAGTCGGGGAGTTCTGCTGGAGAATAACGCAGCTTCTACTTAACTGCTGGTGCAGTTGGCTGACTGACACGTGGGCCCAATAGGCCACATGTCAGTTACACAACTACACCTGCAGTTAAGTCACTGAAGCTTCTGTTCGGCTCAGCGGGACACAGGTGGGTAGCTTCGGTTAATTAATTATACCTCCAACGCACCCCTTTTTAGTTGAAGAATGTATGAAATGTAATGAAATCTGGCATGTTTATATGAAATCCGACCGTGTGTGAATGAATTTATTTCGATTAGTTCGAATTCCTGTATCACTGGCATTGGATGAACATGCAAAACAATATGTACTAGCATTATTCCCAGGGTGATCACCTCGTCTGCAGCAGTTTCACATGTACTCCCACCAGTCCTTCCTAGTCTGCATACAAGTTTTGTCTGCAGTCAAAGTATCTCTACTTTGACCAATCTTATACAAAAAAGTATGCACTTTCACAATGTGCGAAGTAAAAAGGAACAGAAGGAGTACAAAGAGTTTGAGCAGGTTTTTAGCATTTCTGTACATTGCAATCAAACACACAGGTGTGGCAATTCATAGAGAACATTCAAAACAATCGATGATTATGCATCTCAGCGACTCACATGTCAGAGGCAATATTTACTTCACAACTAAAGAATAAAGAAAAATTGATCGACGCTGCTGACAGCAAGGGCGTCCCATTCGAAAATATCAAACGCATGTCCTACTAAAATCAATGAGCAAAATTTGACAAGGTTGTCCCATTCCAAAATATCAAATGCCTACGATTGTGGAATGGGCAGGGTTTGCCATCAGTTCGGACATTGACATGGCACCTCGTGCTAAATAAACCAGCTGTTCTTTTTGTGCAGTTCCACCAAAATCAACCAAATTCGCACGTAGCTTGTATGATTTCGCCCTTATATGTTGCAACGCCTTGAACTTATCGGCACCTCCTTTCTTGTGGTGGAAATGAATGATTCAATGTATTCATGAACATTTTGTGCATTTCCCATTGAAATCAAGTTGAGCACCCCTGTTTGCACAAATACAAAAAAGTGATTAGTATAGAGCAAACTGTACTATGAATTGACAGTTTCAACAGGCACATACATGGTCCATGTAGAGCACACTTTTAGAAAAATGGAACTCACCAGAAAGAATCCTAGAACAACATTGTACTCGCGCATCACACCAAAAAATGGAGATTTTGTCAGTCCTTCTGAGTTGAAGTTAGTTTGGTCTTGTGGGGAGTAATGTAACCATCCTTCAACTGCTCCTTCTGATGATAAGATAGACAGGGCTTCTTCATCCTGGCATAATCAGAACTAGTCACTTCATGTACTCAATATTCTTCTTCAGAGAAACATGATCCTGTTGTGCAAAGACAAGAGGACTACTAAATGCTAGCATCACTGTTTGCTCGAAAAAAGGAAAGGAAATATTTAAAACATCACAGATGAAGCACTTCTCGAGGACAATACCACTTTTTCATGACAGCACCGGGAGTTGATTTTTGTTTTTCTTCCCCTTGTTCTTCCCCTTCATCACTTGGTTCAATAACAAACAAGCTTCGTCTTCAATGTAAGATTTGGCATGTCAATTAGGGAGCACAAGTATAGTACTAAACTTAATTTTCTGATGAAAGTGGCAAAATACAGGCCAGCAGTTGTGAAATATCCTTATCTTACCTCAATGGGATATTATGGTGCACATACAGATTGGAAGTCTTATCTCCATTTGTGCAGTTCACTAAAATCAAGCAACATTATCGTACAAGTAGCACAACATATGAATGCACACTGCATAATCATGTGAAAGAAGGCTAGTACTGACTTCTCATGACGCGGAATTCAAACAACTCACAAGAAGAAGATCTAAACCAAATTCGCCTTAACGGATAGGAAGTAAGATCTCCTCTTGTGCAGTTCCACTAAGATCAAGCAATCAAGCAACGTTGTCGGTGTGACATTTTGGTTGAACTGCACAAAACACTCTTAAAACAAAAGTGTTTTGTGCAGTGCAACAAAAGGTCACAATGGCAACGAGGTGAAGCAGATAACCCTATTTACACAGAGGTGCAAAGGAAACAATTAGTGGTCAATAACGGTGGATGACACAGAACCCAACAAAAAGAAGCATCTACCTTATCTAAATGGGAAAGAAAGCAAGACAGTAGCATTTCTCAAACGGTGGCATTGATTAATATTAACATAGAGATTATATTAATAATAAAATTCGTTAAACATGTAATTTGCTTTTAACCGTGGCATTGCATCAATTTTCCAGCGGCATTATTAGAGGGTGTTTGCTTACAGGGACATTTTGGTGTAGGGACTAAAAAAACTCCGTGTCAGTCCCATCTAAACCAAAGAGGAGGGACTTTTAGGGACTAAAAGTGGGCATTTGGGACTAAAGAAAGAAGACCCCGAGGGAGTCTTTTTGGGACTTTTTCCAACAGTTGCCCCTGCCACGCATCGCACCTTGTCCCTATTAGTTCATTACTAGGGGTAACATGGTCTTTTAGCATGTCATTTAATAACCTCTAGTCCATGTTTAGTCCCTGGAACCCAGCAGGTAGGGACTAGGGAGTTTTTAACCAAACAGGGCCTTAGATTAACAACAGCTAATGAGTTGCACTGGACAGTGGACGCACCAGCACCATGTGCATCTACTGATGTACTGTGGTCATGCACAGTCTATTGCAACAAAGAACAAGCAACCAAGGAGCATATTTGTGTTGGTCCCAGTTTTGTTATCTTTAGACGCCTTTCCCTATGTGAGCGCAGCAAATCTAGTCCTGCTCAGGCTCTACAGCCCTGTCCCTTCCTTTCCTTTTTGAACTAGTACTTTCGCCCCTTCCTTTCCTCTTTGAACCACGTCCTAGATTTATGCGATACAACTTTCCCCACTACTTTCCCCCATTCCTTTCCTCTTTGAACCACGTCCTAGATTAATGCTATACAACTTTCCCCCTTCATTTCCTCTTTGAACCACATCCTAGATTCATGCTATATACAACTTTTCCCACTACTTTCCCCCACTCCTTTCCTCTTTGAACCACGTCCTAGATTCATGGTATACATGCAGCTAGAGCAATGCATGTGGAGTAAGTAAATTATACCTTAAGGTTCTTGGGGCGTGGTTCGGTGGGCGACAGGACGGCGGCGAAGAAGAAGGGGTCGGAGGCCCTCCCGCGCCGCCACTGTGTGGAAAGTGAACAGCTGCGCCAGTAGTCCCTCGCTGACGGCGACAGCGTTAAGCCTCCTTCCCTTCCCGACGGACGAATCCTGCCGGCTCTTTGAGCAGCAGTGAGGGGAGAGAGAGGCCAACGAAGTCTTGTTTAGATATGGAGAGGGCGAGAGAGTGTGAAGAGAGCAACTACAAGTGCTGAGGCTCCAGCGGGAGAGGGCGAGAGAGTGAGCGAACAGGCTAACCAGTTACACAGCCCTCCCGTTATGTTCAACGAGAGGGAAATAACCTTTTATACATTCCTGCATTCGTGTGACAAGCATGCCGTGTTTTTTTGTGTGTGTGGGAGTCATTGGGATTTCAATCATAATCGTGTCATGTGGCTTTGGTGGTAAGACTATCCACAGTGGTGCAGAAATAATGCAGCCTTAGTCACCTTACCTCTCTCCATGTAGTACGTTGGGTCCCACCAGTCAGAGGGTGAAACAAACAAATTAATAAGAAAAATTAAAAGCGCTAGCGGTGTATCTTACCTCACACATCTCGCTACTGCTCGGGAACACTGTCCAATTGATCCCTCTGTTCGCTCACGTACTATTTTAAGTGAATCCTTATTATAACATGCACACAAATTTTGGCCACTTGTATTCGACTTAAGTCAGTGTGCCACCGTATCTCGTATACTTACTACTCCCTCCATCTAGGTGTAATAAGTCATGTTAGAAGGTGCAACGGGACCAAGGTGCGTGCGTGTGCGTGTGCGTGTGTGTGTGTTTAACACCATGTGTGTGTTAGAGAGAGCGACAGATCGACCTACTCCTATAGAGAGATGTTGTGTAGTGTATGATTTTAGCCGCGAGAGTCGGTGCATCCTCTCATTTTCGGGCGTGTCTGGTAGGGACATGTGGACAGCTGCCACGCCCGCTCCTGACCAGCCTGGCCCACCCAAAGCCCCTCCATCGCCCGTGCGCGCTTCCCGCCCGAAACGGTCAGCGCCGCTCCAAAGAATCGGGGCCGCATTCATGCCCGGGCAGAGCGGACGCGACCTCTCACTGGCGCAAGAGTGATGGTTGCTTCGTCCGTCCAACTTACTGCTGGGTCTATGTGATTTGACGGCTCATTGGTCTTTATTACTGAGGTGGTAGGACCGCTGGATGTCCCATGCTTTCGACGAAAGGAGGTATACTACTACTACTACTATATTACAATTTTCTCCATTCTTACAGCGGAGGCGTGCAAGAGCAGTGAAAACACGCAGGCTCAGTGATTACATGGCCCACCTCACACTACTATCACCGTGCGACACCTAACTCTTTACATAGTACTCCCTCCGTTCCTAAATATTACTAGATGAGTCCCCGCGCGTTGGCGCGGAACAGCGGTATATCTCTCTGCGCAAAATTATCGATTTCATAGAACAAAAAAACTCTATAACCGCATGACAAATGTGGTAGCCAAACTAAATAAACTCCCATCATCATTTAGATCATCCCACGTAAGGAAAAAGATCAGCCAACTCCTGAACTCCTACTGCATAATGGGATTATATTTTTCTTTTTGACATGTTAATGGGACTTAAAAGCTCACTTACGTGCATGCTACCGGTGCATGCTTGCATGCAGACATGTTGATGTGATTTAAAACCCACTCACATGCATGTGGCATGGTATTTCTGCATGCTTGCATGTGGCTTAGTGCGGAGCCTCTCAACGTCAAGATTAGACGGCTATTATGGACTGATTTACTTCATCTAACGGCTACATCAATTTTGATGACATGGCTCCAGGAGAGGATAGAGAATTCCTAGTAGTGGGGGCTAGCTATTACTAGTAGATATAAGTCTTTGTAGAGATTCCACTACATACGGAACAGAATGAATGAATCTACACTTAAAATGCATCTATATACATCCGCATGTGGCTCATGGTGAAATCTCTACAAAGATTTATATTTAGGAACGGAGGAAGTACTAGTATAGTACGTACTGTAATTTATCAGCGAGATAAATTTGTACAATGCTATGAAGCTTCCAGCTCCGGTTACATGTATCTTGCGTCCAAGGTTGCCCGTTGCAACATTTCATCAAATACAAAGGAGACTAACATGCATGCAATTGCATCTCAATGATTGACAGATCATAGCAAATATGTACTCCCTCCATTCCAAAATAAGTTTCTCAACTTTGTGCAAACGTTAGTACAAAGTTGTACTACTACTAAAGTTGACACTTATTTTGGAACAGAGGCAGCTAAAGAAAAAAACGATCCATGCGGTCCCTAGCCCTTGAACCGTGAACCCTGACCAGGCTTCAATTTGCTGGCAACGTTCAAGCTTCCTAATAAATGAAGTTTGCAACCTTTTGACCATCAGATCATTTTGTGCAGTTTCACCAAAATCGAGATGAGCATCCCTGCGGCAAAGAAATTGAACAAGCATGATTAGAATAAGATTACTGGGACTAGTTGATGAGACATAAACTCATCACAAATACAGTACGTAGAAGCCAGTAGAGGTATGTGCGGGGCAAAGAAGTAGAGAAATATCCACAGGGAGTGATGTAGGCAGCTGGAGTAGTGGTGCAAGCCGGCTGTAAAGGGAGTTGTACCTGAGGGACGTAGCTCAACCTTGAGGAGGGCGGCGGGAGGCGGCAACTGCCCACGTCGCGGCAGTGAGCAAGGGACGAAGGCAACCTCACTGGCTTTGAGAGAGAGAACGGCGGGGAGCCCTGACCGGGACGTGCCGACAGTGGGTTTTCGCCGTCGGTGACGGCCACCGCATCTACACTAAGCATCCACCCCTTCCCCAAGCAGACGTGATCCGCTGGGATGTTAGAGATGTGGCCACAGTCGTTTTGTGCAAGAGTGTGTGAAGAGAGCAACCCCAGCAAGCAACCGTGTAGGCTGGCCCGTCCTGACTATGTACTCCTTTTCTCTCCATATGAACCTATCATATTGCGTACGTGCCACTGAAGAAAAAAACTTTGTTTATAAATGACGCGACACCTACTACTCGTTCTCCTATAACCTTGCGCTTGGCATCTCCAAAATATTGACCTTGCGATTGGCTCTTCACCTCTTCGGGAAGTCAAGTAATAATGGTAGTGCAGTATATATCATTTTGGCTATATGAGACCCAATGAATTGTTGCACGTCCACCACGTGGGCGAGGGTCGAGGGGCGAGGGAGAGTGCTACATACGGAGCAAAATGAGTGAATCTACACTCTAAAATACGTCTATATACATTAGTGTTTGGAGTATGTACTAGTAGTTCATATTGAAATCTACTAAAGGACATATATATTCCAAACAATATGATATAATCTCTATAACCAAGGTAGTAGGGACGAGGAGTAAACGTAGGGAGTAGTAAGGGGTTGTTTGGTTTGTGACTAACTTTGCCAAAGATTGCCACACCTAAGGTTAGGCAAGTTTGACCAACTTAGGTGAGTGTTTGGTTCAAGCCACACCTTAGGCAAGCCACACTTGGACCCCACATGGCATACACACAAAAAATGTGGCAATATTCCCTTAGGCTTGCCAACTTGTGGCTCTCATTTTGATAAACTAACCTTAGTCAAGTTTGGCAAAAATGTGTGGCAAAGTGTGGCAATACTAGTCCTAAAACCAAACAACCCCTTATTTTTCTCCTCGTCCTGCGAGCCACCGCGCGCATGGGCGAGGGAGCGGGCGTAAGGCGTAGTAAGCAAGCTTCACCTCATCCTGTGAGCCACCGCGCCCGTGGGCGGGGTAGATGGTGTACTAAGCAAGCTTCTCCTCGTTCTGCGAGTTGACGGGACACATCAAAAGTACTCCAGTGTATAGAGCCTTGCCTCTAAGGTAGGCCCCACATGGTTTGCCTCTTTTTTAACATAACACGTCAAGTTGCAATTTGTTTGTTCACCCGTGGTAGACGATCCTCCCTCCACCAACTGGACAACCAGTACATGTGCCAAATTACCACGTGGGCTGCCTTTTTCGTACAGAAATGAGCTCCACCGTGTACCCGCGCGGGTGTGGTTGGGAAAGAGACGGGAGTACGTGCGCTGTGCATGCACCTCTTTTCTTCGTGCACGTTCCCCACCTACGTGGGTGTGTGAGAGAGATACAAACCGTGTTTGTGAGTTTTTTTTTGTTTTGGGGTGGGGGTGGGGTGGGGGGTTGATTTCATGAATTATTTGTGGTAATATGTGTCGATGACATCTCAAACAAAATTTTGCATGCAATGTGTGTGAAATGGAGGCCTATCCATATCATACATAGAGGGTCGGGCAATCCACGAGAAGAGAGGGAGGGGTCATAGCTATCGATAGAGTCGAAGAGAGGATCAAGTGGGTGGGTGCGAGATCGATGAAGAGAGCCATCGAAATTGTGTGTGTGTGCAAGTCAAAGATATAGGGCGACTGGCCTACCGGAACGTTAGAGGGCACACGTCAAGTTTGTGTGTGGCAGGGAGACATGACTAGAGCGCTCGATGTATCGGTGTGTGGGGGGGAGGGGGTGGTGGGAGGGGTAGGCAGAGGCCTAACTATAGAGGTAGAACGACTCGTATATGTGTTGAGAAGGAGAGACCCAGCTATGTCTTGAGGGAGATCGGTCGACATCCATACATAACTGAAGGACGGGAAATATGATGGGAGAGAGATAGAGGAGAGAGGGAGGGAGGGAGAGGGAGGGAGAGGGGTAGAGTGCTGGATGGGTGATGGAGTTGCTTCTCGAAGATGGTGGGAGAGGCCTACTAGACAAACTGAGGGTGGAACTTCAATGTTATCAATAAGAGTGGGGATGTGTTTCTGTGTGTGCCTGTGCGTGATAGATCTGTCGGGACGCATCCATGGATGATGAAGGGGAACCATGTGTTTGGTAAGCAAACCTAACTAGATCGGTAGATCAATTGTTGTTTGTCGGAGGAAGGGAGAGACACAACTAATGAGGTAGGTCGATTGACGTGTGGGTAAAAACGAGTTATAAGGACCTAGCTAGCTATATGTATAGCGAGAGATCGGTCGGTGTACGTCCATTTGGTAGAGGCTAGTAAGGCCCAGCGAGATGGATAGACAGAGAGAATGGAGCTAGGAGGTGGTGCGAGAGGCCCAACTACTAGCTAGATAGGGGGAGGAGTGTGCGGTTGTGAGAGAGCGATGAAAAGAGGGGCGAGAGTTTACACGTGTGTCTGACCGTATGAGAGACACGAGGCAAGGACACATAAAGGAGGAGATTGAAGGTGTGTTTGTATGTTGTAGGCAGGCATCGCTAGAGAGGTTTATGGATCGGTGTGTGTCGGAAAGGAGTTGTGGAGACTCTGGGAGAACGACCTAAAGAAAAAAATGAATGTGCCCGGTGGATAGAATGCCAGGGGAGGGGAGGGCGAGGAGGGCGTGTGCATGCATGAGAGAAAGTTAGTGGTAGCTACAAAGGTTAGAGGATTGTGTGGGTGGAAGAGACTAACAAAGATCATAATTTGATATGAAAGCGGATTCATATATTTGAATAGGAGATCATAGTGTTTTAAACATTGCATGCATGAATATAGCGGTGATACACGTGTTGTGCACATGTTATACCATAATGTGATAATGCATGGTTTTTGCAACTCACAGCTAAATGCCGAACATCTAAACCATACTATACATCAAACAATCTCATATTTTATTTGAATTTGGGATAATGTGTGGCGTTTGCAGCTTACAACTAAATATCGAACAATCTAAACAATACTATATATCAAACATTCTCACATTTTATTTGAATTTGTGGTAATGTGTGGTGTTTGCAACTCACATCTAAATACTTGTAGGCGTATGGGGCGGGGCGCCATACATAATGTGATAAACACATTATACATATGAGACATGGTTTAGATTATGAAGGTCTAGCTAGAGCTAGAAATGTAATGTGATTTGAAATCAAAATAAAGTGGATTCAAAAAATCTAGTTCGAGTTCATATAGTACACATAGTTCATATGTAACTCGAGACTAATCATGTGGTGTGCTATGAAGATAATACACAAACGATGGTTTAACTTGACAATAATGATGATTGTAGATCTTATTAAAACAGAGAAACGAATTCAAATGCTTTGACTTCACAACAATCATTATTGTAGATCTTATTCAAATAGAAAAACAAATTCAAATTTAGTTCATATTGAAGCGGTAGTATATACATTTGGAATGCACTAAAACGCTCATTTGAGTAGTAGGTTGCATGCATTATACACGTAGCGAAATATTTTAATTGAGCATAACATGAATTCAAAGTTTTGAATGACATTTGTAGGGCGCATTAATTTGGTACAATGACGAAACCCTCCATCACAGTGGAGCAGTACCTCGGGCTCCATCTCCAGACGCCTAAGATCTTCTTCCCCTCCTCCGACAGCCAAGTCAGCCGAAGCATCCTCACCGGCCAACCCAATCACCCTGAGATCGACATGGCTTCGCCAAAGAGGTTGTACACTTATTGCATCTCTTTTTTACTCTACATGTTATATATATTGTCCACTGAGCACACGGATTTGTTCCTTTAGTGTCTCCTTGAAAGAAAAAACGTAGGAATTTTAATTTTCACTTGTCCTCCTTTTCAAATTCCTATTCATGAAGCACAAGACTAAGAGATAGTAGCATAATAGCATTATAACCGTACATTTTCTTATGGTTTGACTTAATCTCACCATGCTTCTTTGCATCCTGTGATCTTCCAATTGTTGTGAATCAAACACCCAGATTGGCAGAAATCCTGTGTTTTTAAATTCTTTGTTTTGCACGTGCATTCCTATCCTATTCCTGTCAATTTCCTATCCCTGCATTGTTGTAATCCTCCAATTCAAACGAGCCCTTACAGAATTACTTCTCTTATAGATAGTTGTCAAAGAAAACCTTGTGTGGTTTGTCCCGCTCCTGCTGCGCCGTCGTCCACCCTAGCTCAGCTGCTCCAACGACAGAAAGGTCCAGCACAGCAGGGATCCGGCCTCCAGACTGTCTTTTGCCGCCTCAGATCTCCTTCCACGCCGCTGGCAGACATGAAAACTGCACTACCATCATCAACCGAGCAGATGACCTTGAGGACTACACGGGTCCGCAAGAGAGGTCGCACTCTTTCGTGTCTGCTTATGTTATGCATCGCTTAATATTACATGCTACTTTATCGTCTTGTTCACCGATTAGACTCTGAGTCAGCTCCAAACTAATGGTCAAACTTGAGTTTTTAAATGGTTGTGGGGTACATATCGGGACCGCTATCAATAGTATCTATCTACTATCTGGTTAATCTCTGGTGTCTACTATGAGTTTCATGTTGGGTGGGAAACAAACAGTAAAGAAGCCATTATTTGTATTTTTAACTGAAGCCATTATCTGCCTGCTATTATTGGTTTTAGGTCTATCCACAGGTTGCTACCATCACTCTGGATTTCTGCATGCACTCGTTACATAATCTCACTATGTTTTATTCCTATGCATGACAGTTATTGTAAACAATGGAACTGAACATGTAGAGCAAAAGAGACGAGCCTTGTGTGGCAATAAAATTTCATGCAGACGTCGCTCCATGGTAGGCAGCCCCCCAACACGCATTTTGGATTGTAATCGAGAGGAAGATATTTGTTCTGAGGGGGATTCAGAAGGAGAAGACAACTCCTATTTACCCCCTGAGGTCTTCGCTCTAACTTGGCATGCTGATGTTGGTTATATCATGCATATGGTGTCTTGGATTGCTTACTTTATACATCAAATATGTCATCTGCGTAGTTTAGACATCCTTTGTGCGAATGACATCTGTTTAGTTTATTCATCGTTTATGTGAATTATGCAACGCCATCTTGTTTAGCTAGGCATCATATATGTGAATTTTGCAATGCCATCCTGCTTAGGCAGTCATCTTATATGTAAATTATATCAGGCCATCCTTTTTTTCGTTACATATTACATTTGTCAACAATGTTATTACATTCAACTGTTCTTCGTGTGCATCATCCATTTGACACGGTGATGGCAAATTCTGGAGTGAAAATAAGGTCTTCAGAGCAGACTATGCTATCTGACGAAGCGCATATCTCGCTGGTTACGGATAGCTCCTGAGAGGAGGATTCAGAGACAGATGACCATTCCTATTCCCCCCCCCCCCCGAGGTGTATGCTCTAACTTGGCAGGGTTATATTGCTCATATAGTGCGTATGGTGTCTCGCATTGCTATTTCATTTGATTAGTTTAGACATGCTTTGTGTGAATGCCACATGTTCAGTGTCTAATTACCATATATGTGAATTATGCATTGCCATCTTGTTGCAAGACATTATATATGTGAATTATACAATGCTATCTTGTTGCAAAGGCATTATATATGTGAATTATGCAATGCCATGATGTTTAGCCAATCATCATGTATGTGAATTATATCATGCTATCATTTTTTTTGTATTACGTGTTCCATTTGGCGACAAAGTTTGTATATTCAACTACTCTTCCTGTGCATCGGCCATTTGAAGCGGTGATGGAAGTATCTGGAGTGAAAACAAGGTATTTAGAGCAGAAAATGCTACCTGCTGAAGCAGACATCTTGCTGGTTACAAAGAGCTCCTCAGAGGAGGATTCAGAGACTGATGACCAGTCCTATTTTCCCCCTGAGGTCTATGCTCAAACTTGGCAGGGTTATATTACCCATGTCATGCATGTTGTCTTGCATTGCTTAGTTTTTACATCATATATGGATTGCCATCTGCTTACTTGCTTACTATATAAATCATATATTTGAATTATATCATGCCATCATGTTTACATAGTACATACACATCATCTATCTGAATTATGGCATGGCAACCCATTTAATAAAGACATCATATAGTTATATCATCTCATCCTATTTAGTGTTTACAGTCATCATATTTTGAATTATGGCATTCTATCCGTAAATGTATGTGAATTATGGCATGCCAACCTATTTAATAAACACATTATATAGTTATGTCATGTCATCCTGTTTACATAGTCTCATATTTTGAACTATGTCTTTCCATCTTTTTTAGTTAGCCATCATTGTGTGAAATTGTGTCATGCTATCATGTTTAGTTAGCCATCATATATATGAAATTGTGTCATGCTATCTTGTTTGGTTAGACAACATAAATATGAATTATTTCATGCCCTCTATTATTCCCCACTATCCATTGCACCTGTCTATCATACAATGTCTATACTTTCAATTACTTTTCTTGTTTATCAGCCATTTGAATTGGAGAGCGTGATGGCAGTATCTAAGGGAGTAACAACATGGTCTTCAAAAAAGATAGTGCTACCAGTTGATGCAGATAGAACCACGGTTGTACTTGCCCAAGGACCAGATCCACCACACATAACCCAGACTCTCGCAGATTGTACCCCTACCCAGTTGGACAGAGAACCAGCTACACCCCTTCTAACCCCAACCCTGGCAGATAGTAACCCAGTTCCAGTTGACACAGCACCGTCTCCACCACAGAGCACCCAAACACGAGTAGCTAGTAAGGGAACTGCAGTGCCCAAAGCACGAGGACCACCACTCCGAATCCCAACTCAACGCTTAAAGGAGAAGAAGATTTGTTCTCAGGTCAGGTTCTGTAGCTATGGTTCATACTCCTTTGCTCTTGCATGACTGTATTTACTCATACCAACTATTTTCAAATTTGAAGGATGGAATTGAAACTCCAATGACGCAACAGGTATGTTTTAAACCTGTTTCTTTAACTGGTTTGCTGTTGTAACCTGCTCTATGTTGATTTCAGTTTCAATTAAATAAACAGTTATGTTCTCATGTCATGCACATTACAAGTGTTGTTATTGCTCTATAGTTACCCACACTTATATTCTATCTATTCTGCTTTGTCTTGAACAAATATTATTTGAACTGTGTCTCTATCTTGATTTGGCAACAAAAACTAGAATGGTATAGACCATAAAGTGACCATGGTACATAGATATATGTTTGTTTCATGTTGTTATCCTGTCCACTTTACTAATGAACTCATTTACCAAAATGAGTTTCATATACAACATGGTAAACATGTGATGTGTCTGCTTGTTTCTCTTCTAGAATGCGGACAAAATATTGGAGAACAGTACCGCGTTATTCAATGGTAAAGGAAGTAATGCAGATAAGGTTCAAGATAGTGAGACATTCCTGTTGGTCTTCAAGAAAGCTGATAAAAACTATCTTGACGACAGTGAGGGAACCCAAAAGTCCTGTCTTGATATAGTGTTCGAGTTACTGGCCACTACTGCTGGCACAAGCTCTTTGAACTCGCTGTCTGAATCAGTTCGTCTTCTTGAGTCTCAACTTCAAGTTGAAAGACATCGATCAGATGTGCTGTGACAGGAAGCTGAAGGACTGAGGAAGTCCCTGCAGAATTCAGATGCATATTTTCTGGTGCAACAACAAGCGCTGGAGGATTTAAGCGCCAAACAAGAGAAAGTTAATAAGCTTGCTAAGCATCTTGCCAGCATTATGGGTACCCAAGATATTGTTTCTTGAGATCTTCTGTGACACCCGGATAGTTAAGCTACAATGAACCTCTGCTAATGATGACACGTCACTTCGATTACTGCTGCTAATGTTGCGTTAGTTCGAAACCGATTCAAATTCAAATTCAAAATCAAGCAAACAATAAAAAAATTCAAATATTAAAACTAAAATGTTCGGAGTGAACCAAATAATGCATATGTAATTATGGTGGATAAAACACACCTTTATAAAATATTTAAATACTATTAGGCAAATAAAACAGTAGCGAAAACTATTATTTAAATGCTTTTAAATATTAGTTAAATACGAAAATATTTTAGTTTGGGTAACAAGTTAATGTGGTAGTGGCATAATTGGTAACATCAATTTAGGTGCCACTTTGGTATATTGTTAACGCTAGAATAAGCAGCAACTAAAAGAAACAGAAAAGAAATAAGAAAAATAAGAAAAGGAGAAAAGCCAAAACAAACAAATGAAAACAAAAGGCCCCAACCCCCACCTAGGCCTCGGCCACCCGATCGGCCCAGCCCAACTTCCCCCTTTTCCTTCAACCTCTGTTCATCAGAGGCTGGGTGGCCGACGTGCGCCCGTCCACGCCGCGGATCGGCCATGTGCCGGCAATCCGCCGCATCCCCGACATCTACAAGGCACCCCGAGCCCCCCCCCCCCCCCCCCCCCCCCCCCCCCCCCCCCCCCCCCCCCCCCCCCCCCCCCCCCCCCCCCCCCCCCCCCCCCCCCCCCCCGGCGAACCCTAGCGCCATTCATTCCCTCCCCGCGCCGCTTCTCTTCTCTCCCATGCAAATCCGAGCGTAGCCGTCGCCATGGATTTGCCGCCGGCGTAGCCACCGTGCTCCCCTCGCCACTCTACCTTGTCCAGAAGACGTAGTCCATCGTCCTCGACCTCTACGTGGACTGCCTCGAGCTGGAACGCCAAGACGACGCCGCATCCGTCGATCCCCTCCGTCGGCAACCGCCGCTGCTCGTCTTCGATTCAACCGTCTCCGAGCAGATCCGGCGTCCCCGAGCCCTCCACGAACTTCTACGTGAGCTCCTCCTCCACCCCCCTGCTTGCCCCCTCGATTCATTGTTGTAGCCTCCGTCCCCGAGCTCATCCGATCTCGCGCATACGCGTACATACGAGCGTGCGTGCTCGGAGTTGCTGCTGCTCCTACGTACTTGCTCGCGCCGCCCGCGTGGCCGACCCCCATCGCCCCGTGGCCGCAACCGTGCCCCTGAACCCCGCTCGTGCCTACTGCCGCCTATGGTCGTGCCCTGCTCCCCTTACTCGCAAGCGCCAGCGCGCCTCCTCCCTGTTGCTGCCCGATGCTTCTACTAGCTGCTATTCCTTCTGCTGCTGCTATGCTCCGCTTGCTGTCGCCGCTCTGCTTGCTGCCGCTCTGCATGCTGCGGCCTGCTGCTGCCGCGTGCTCTAACTGCTGCTGCCCGGGGCCGCGTAATGGCTGCGCCCAGCCCGCGCGTGCGTGCGCGCCTGCATCCCCGCTGATGGCGTCGCTGGTTTCTGCCGCCGGCACACTTGTGTGCTCGTGCGTGCTGCGCTGCAGCTACTGCCTCTGTCCAGGAGGCCGGTCGCCATTAGATTAGTACTAATCTCTCTAGTACTAATCCCCCTCTATTACTAAGAGCATCTCCAAGAGCATGTGCATATTTGAATATCTATATATTCATATAGACAATGGTCTAAATTTTTTTTCTCATATACACGTCCAGTTTTGCATCATAACGTCTATATACAGGGACCATGGCAGGTGGACCGTTGCTGGGAAGATGAGGAAATCATGACTGCAGTCGAGTTTAGACGATGCCTTCACATTGTTCAGACATGGATATTGTCGAGGTCGATTTAGAGGATGTGTATATTTAGACGACCATATAGACAAGCTGTTGGACGCCTGTTTTGGGCTCACGTCGTGGAAAACAAGTATAAACATCCATATAGACAAGCTATTGGAGATGCTCTAATTCCTTCTTGTACTAAGGTACGCCACTTTGGGTCTATTACATGCGGCCCCACTAGGTAAATTGATTACTAAAATAATTTTATCACATATTACACTTACATGTGGGTCCACTAACCCTGTTGACTGGTCAATCATTGACCCGGTCGACAGTCAACCAAACCCCCCTGACCCCACCGTCATAGATTAGGCTAGGCAACCCTTGGGTACACTTGGAATTTCTGTTTTAATTTCGAATTAATAATAAATCCAGGAATTTCAAAAATCAGTTAAACTTTAAAAATTAATATAAAATAAACTGTAGCTCGGATGAAAATACTTTGTACATGAAAGTTGCTTAGAACGACGAGACGAATCCGGATACGTAGCCCGTTCGTCCGCCACGCATCCCTAGCATAGAGAACACGCAATTTTCCCCCTCCGGTTCATCTGTCCGAAAATGCGAAACACCGGAGATATTTTTCCGGATGTTTTCCCCCTTCATCGGTGCCATCTTGTACCGCGTTAGGGCACACCTAACACCACGCTTTGTCATGTCATGCATCGTCATGCATTTGTTTGCATTATATTTATTGTTTCTTCCCCCTCTTGTCTCGCTAGACACCGAGACCGACGTCGCTGCTGCCCTGATCGACTACGGTGTTGACGACCCCTCCTTCTTGCCAGAGCAACCAGGCAAGCCCCCCCCCCTTGATCACGAGATATCGCCTACTCTTCTCTATACTGCTTGCATTAGAGTAGTGTAGCATGTTACTGCTTTCCGTTAACCCTATCCTGATGCATAGCCTGTCCTTGCTACTACTGTCATTACCTTTACCTGCAATCCTAATGCTTAGTATAGGATGCTAGTTTATCATCAGTGGCCCTACACTCTTGTACGTTTGCCATGCTATACTATCGGGACGTGATCACTCGGGAGGTGATCACGGGTATATACTTATACATATATACATGCTAGACAGGTGGTGATTAAAGTCGGGTCGGCTCGTAGGAGTACCCGCGAGTGATTCCGATGTTGGTGGCTGAAGGGGCAGGTGGCTCCATCCCGTTAGAGGTGGGCCTGAGTTCCCGAAGGCCCCCGACTGTTACTTTGTGGCAGAGCGACATGGCAGGTTGAGACCACCTAGGAGAGAGGTGGGCCTGGCCCTGGTCGGCGTCCGTGGTTATTTCAAAATAACACGCTTAACGAGATCTTGGTATTTGATTCGAGTCTGGCTACTGGCCTATACGCACTAACCATCTACGCGGGGACAGTTATGGGCACTCGATGTCGTGGTATCAGCCGAAGCCTTCGTGACGTCAGCGACTGAGCGGCGCGCGCCGGGTTGGACCGCGTAACGCAACTTCCTTTGTAATGGAGGTTGCTAGGTCTGCTCACCGGCCGCGTACGCAACGTGCAGGTGTGCAATGGGTGATGGGCCCAGACCCCTGCACCATAGGATTTAGACCAGCGTGCTGACCTCTCTGTTGTGTCTAGGTAGGGCTGCGACGTGTTGATCTTCTGAGGCCGGGTATGACCCAGAAAAGTGTGTCCGGACAAAGGGGATCGAGCGTGTTGGGAAATGTGGCGCACCCCTGCAGGGAAGTTGATCTATTCGAATAGCCGTGTCCCTCGGTAAAAGGACGACCCGGAGTTGTACCTTGACCTTATGACAACTAGAACCGGATACTTAATAAAACACACTCTTCCAAGTGCCAGATATAACCGGTGATCGCTCTCTCACAGGGCGACGAGGAGAGGATCGCCGGGTAGGATTATGCCATACGATGCTACTTGGTGAACTTACCATCTACTCTCTTCTCCTGCTGCAAGATGGAGGTTACCAGAAGCGTAGTCTTCGAAAGGACTAGCTATCCCCCTCTTATTCCGTCATTCTGCAGTTCAGTCCACATATGATACCCTTAATCCATTTGATACCAATGCATACATATGTAGTGTAGCTCCTTGCTTGCGAGTACTTTGGATGAGTACTCACGGTTGCTTTGCTCCCTCTTTCCCCCCTTTCTATACCCGATTGCTGCGACCAGACGTTGGAGCCCAGGAGCCAGACGCCACTATCGATGACGACTACTACTACTCGGGAGGTGCCTACTACTACGTGCAGCCCGCTGACGACGACCAGGAGTAGTTTAGGAGGATCCCAGGCAGGAGGCCTGCGCCTCTTTCGATTTGTATCCCAGTTTGTGCTGGCCTTCTTAAGGCAAACTTGTTTAACTTATGTCTGTACTCAGATATTGTTGCTTCCGCTGACTCGTCTATGATCGAGCTCTTGTATTCGAGCCCTCGAAGCCCCTGGCTTGTAATATGATGCTTGTATGACTTATTTTTAATTGTAGAGTTGTGTTGTGGTATCTTCCCGTGAGTCCTTGATCTTTATCGTACACGTTTGCGTGTATGATTAGTGTACGATTGAATCGGGGGCGTCACATCTTCTGAAGTGGTTTCAGTTCTGGATTTGTTTTGCTGCGGCGTTTATTTGCGCTGGTCGCCAACTTTGACAACCAGTGTATATGATATGCTGCTTTGTTCCGTATATTTGCACTGGTGGCGAACTTTGATGCCTAGTGGATGTAATATGTGTAATAGCCGTGATAGCCTAGCGTTAGTTGCTTGCTTATTTATTTCCTTATTGTCTTGTTTATTTGTTTGCTTGTAGTCATTGCAGTTCTTTTTCCGTGATTAGCTAGTGGCTGCAATAACCTATTTTTTAAAACTAGGCCACAATAACCATGGGCTAATATTTACTGTAGTGACACTAGGCCTCCTACTGGCCATAGAAACAGTGGGCCTTCTACGGGCCGTAGAAACAATGGGCCTTCTACGGGCCGTAGAAACAATGGGCCTTCTGCGGGCCGTATTATCAATGGGCCTTATACGGGCCGTATAATCGATTGGCCAAACATGGGCCAAACAGACCGCATTATGGCCGTAAACGGGCTAGAGTTGGAATCGTCCGTTCATGGGCCAACCATAACGGGCCATCGTTAATAGGTCGTATTTGATGACGCTATGAAATCGGCCCAACGTATTAACGAACCACAAATGGGCCGACTGTAACCACGGGCTGAATTTGGCCCATAAGCAGAAAATAACAGCAACGGGCCGTGAATAAACGAATGCTGTAAATGAGCCCAAGAATAAATGGGCTCTGAGAAGGCCGAAAGATAACATGGGCTGGAAACGGCCCAACGGAATAACGGGTCGTTAATGGGTATAAAGTGATACACTGTTCATTACGGGCCAGTTTCACCACGGGCCGTTAATGGGTGTAAAGTGATACACTGTTCATTATGGCCCAGTTTCACCACGGTCCGTTAGTAGGCCAAGAGTTACATAGGGCCTCATATGGGCCGAAAGACGTCATGGGCCATACATGGGCCAGAAGTGAAAACGGGTTGGAATCATATTGGATGGCCCAGATGATGCTACTGGGCCTAATTTGGATAGGGTGTAACGGGCCTTGGGTTAGCGGGCTGTAAATGGGCTATATTCGAACATGCCGTTAATAGGCTTTCCATGGGCCGGCCCGCCAGCTTTTGACCAAGTCAAACGGGCCGGCCTTTTCACAGGAATGGGCCTCTGTTGGGCCGTGCCACGTGTCGACGTATCATAGGCGTCTTCCGTCCAATGAGTGGTTGACATCTGTCCCAACGATGAGCCAACACGTGTTTCCTCCAGTCAATGATGATTTTACACGTGGAAAATCCCCATTGGTCGGGGCTGTTAAGGGGTTATCGGATCCAAAACCCGACCCGATAGCTTAACGGTGTTCCGTTACGGTGGATGCCACGTGTCGGTCACCCTTGACGAAAGCACTTCTGTGACGCGCGATTTATCGTCATGGAAGTGGACACTTCCATGATGATAATTTTGGTAATGTCATGGAACACTTCTACGACAGCACAGGTATGACTATCTTAATTCTGCCATAAATTTGTCATGGATGTACATGCGTGACAAAAAAAGCGACCTACTGTGACAAACACGTATCATCACGGAAGTGTATTTTTTGTAGTGTAGATTCGGCGGTGGGTGGCACTTTTATGGAAATAACTTTAGGAGAAGCTACTAAACTCCTAGATAATATTATGGTTAATTATTCTCAATGGCACATTGAAAGATCTACTAGTAAAAAAGTGCATGCGATAGAAGAAATTAATGTTTTGAGTGGAAAGATGGATGAACTTATGAAATTGTTTGCTAATAAAAGTGTTTCTTCTGATCCTAATGATATGCCTTTGTCTACTTTGATTGAGAATAATAATGAATCTATGGGTGTGAATTTTGTTGGTAGGAATAATTTTGGTAACAACGCGTATAGAGGAAACTTCCCTAGTAATTCCTCTAATAATTATGTTAATTCCTACAACAAATCTTATGGAAATTTTAATAAGATGCCCTATGAATTTGAGACTAGTGTTAAAGAGTTTATGAATTCACAAAAGAACTTCAATACTTTTCTTGAAGAAAAAATGCTTAAGGTTGACGAATTGGCTAGGAACGTGGATAGAATTTCTCTTGATGTTGATTCTTCGAAACTTAGATCTATTCCACCTAAGCATGATATCAATGAGTCTCTCAAAGCCATGAGAATTTCCATTGATGAGTGCAAACAAAGAACCGCTAGGATGCGTGCTAAGAAAGATTGCTTTGTGAAAGCCTATTCTTCTAGTTTTATGAGAAGAAAGATGAAGATCTAAAAGTTATTGATGTGTCCCCTATTAAATCTTTATTTTGCAATATGAATCTTGATAATGATGGGACTGGAGATGAGTCAAGTTTAGTTAAAAGGTGTCCCAAAATTTAGAGTTTTTAGATCTTGATGCAAAAATTGGTAAAAGTGGGATTGAAGAGGTCAAAACTTTAGATGGCAACGAACCCACTATTTTGGATTTCAAGGAATTTAATTATGATAATTGCTCTTTGATAGATTGTATTTCCTTGTTGCAACCCGTGCTAAATTATCCTCATGCTTATAGCCAAAATAAAGCCTTTACTAAACATATCGTTGATGCTTTGATGCAATCTTATGAAGAAAAACTTGAGTTGGAAGTTTCTATCCCTAGAAAACTCTATGATGAGTGGGAACACACAATTAAAATCAAAGATCATGAATGCTATGCTTTATGTGATTTGGGTGCTAGTGTTTCCATGATCCCAAAAACTTTGTGTGATTTGCTAGGTTTCCGTGAATTTGATGATTGTTCTTTAAACTTGCATTTTGCGAATTCCACTATCAAGAAACATATGGGAAAAATTAATGATGTTCTTATTGTTGCAAATAGGAATTATGTGCCCGTAGATTTCATTGTTCTTGATATAGATTGCAATCCATCATGTCCTATTATTCTTGGTAGGCCTTTCCTTAGAACGATTGGTGCAATTATTGATGTGAAGGAAGGGAATATTAGATTCCAATTTCCGTTAAGGAAAGGCATGGAACACTTCCCTAGAAAAAAGATTAAATTACCTTATGAATCTATTATGAGAGCCACTTATGGATTACCTACCAAAGATGGCAATACCTAGATCTATCCTTGCTTTTATGCCTAGCTAGGGGCGTTAAATGATAGTGCTTGTTCGGAGGCAACCCAATTTTATTTTTGTTTCTTGCTTTTTGATTCTGTTTAGTAATAAATAAATCATCTATCCTCTGTTTAGATGTGGTTTTATGCTTTTAATTAGTGTTTGTGCCAAGTAGAACCTTTGGGAAGACTTGGGGAAAGTCTTTGCGATCTTGCTGTAAAAAAACAGAAACTTTAGCGCTCATGAGGTTTGCTGCCATTTTTTACTGGAGAGTGATATTTAGTTAATTCTTTTTGAAGATGATTAATAGATAAATTACTCAAGTACAGAAAGTTATTTTAGAATTTTTGGGGTTCCAGAAGTGGTCGAAACCTTCAGATTACTACAGACTGTTCTGTTTTTGGCAGATTCTATTTTTCGTGTGTTGTTTGCTTATTTTGATGAATCTATGGCTAGTAAAAGAGTTTATAAACCATAGAGAGGTTGGAATACAGTAGGTTTAACACCAATATAAAGAAAGGATGAGTTCATTACAGTACCTTGAAGTGGTAGTTTGTTTTCTTTCACTAATGGAGCTCATGAGATTTTCTATTTGAGTTTTGTGTTGTGAAGTTTTCAAGTTTTGGGTAAAGATTTGATGGATTATGGAACAAGGATTGGCAAGAGCCTAAGCTTGGGGATGCCCAAGGCACCCCAAGGTAAAATTCAAGGACAACCAAAAGCCTAAGCTTGGGGATGCCCCGGAAGGTACCCCCTCTTTCGTCTTCATCTATCGGTAACTTTACTTGGGGCTATATTTTTATTCACCACATGATATGTGTTTTGCTTGGAGCGTTGTCGGTGTCAAAACGGGCGGATCTCGGGTAGGGGGACCTGAACTATGCGTCTAAGATTGATGGTAACATGAGGCAGGGGACACGATGTTTACCCAGGTTCGGGCCCTCTTGATGGAGGTAATACCCTACGTCCTGCTTGATTGATATTGATGATATGAGTGTTACAAGAGTTGATCTACCATGAGATCGTAGAGGCTTAACCTAGAAGCTAGCCTATGGTATGATTGTTGTATATATCTATCGACTAGCCTGGCCTCGGTTTATATAATGCACCAGAGGCCTAGGATAACAAGAGTCCTAGCCGAATACGCCGGTGGGGAGGAGTCCTTGTCTTGATCGCCAAGTCTTGTGGAATCTTCCTTGTATGCGGCAGCTGTCCGAACTGGCCCATGAGTATGCGGCCATGGGGGTCCTTGGCCCAATCCAACTGATCGGGAGACGACGTGATGAGTACCCCCTAGTCCAGGACACCGTCAGTAGCCCCCTGAACCGGTCTTCAAGTTAGGAATGCTCCTCGATTCTTCCGAACTGTTCTTCATCTTCGTTCGTCGATCTTGAAAACTAGTTCAACAAATCTTCTCATCTTCGATCTTGAGGATCGCCAAAGTGCATCCGACAAGTTTACACGTCGGGTATCCGAGGAGCACCTTTAAGTTTCCGGCCTTTATCAATGCCTTGTTATTTTTATGCCATGCCTCGGGTTTGAAGTTGTTCCCAGGCGGCAGTTTCCTCTTGCGTCCAAACCCCAATGCCGGACTGCGTTCGAGGTATCTTTTGCAGTCGAGCACCAATGTCGGACTGCTTCCGAGCTCCAACGCCGAAATGTATCCGAGCTCCAACGTCGAACTGTGTCCAAGCTCCAACGCCGGACTATATCCAAGATGTCATAGATCATCTTGGTACAAAAAAGTTGAAGGAGTTTAGCCGAGCTTAATGCCGGAAATGCCCTCTATGGAGCTAGCCGCTGGCGCCCGAGCTTTATGCCGGACTGCTTCCGAGGTGGTGCACCACCCGACAGTGGGCTGATATTTTGTGAATATTTTTTATTGGTGCAATTTATTCTCTGCCGAGATATATAACCGGTATATGTATATCCAGTAGCCCTCAAGGTATGTGTCGGTCTAAAACCCGAGATGCACCTGAAGGAAAACATGAAACCGATGTTCCCCGTAGCCCCTGAGACTCGGGCCGATGCGCGAAATCGGCTTGACGATCAACTCCTAGCTCGGCAGCATACATAGGAATAAAAACACAGTGTAATATATTAGAGATAATAGTGATCGGCGAACGGGCCCTTGAGAGAGGGTCTTGAAAAGTTGCCGTAATTTATTTATCTTGACGCCGGATAGGTCCAAATGGTACCTATTGTTATCCGAAGACGCGTTTGCCCATAGTTCGGTCAAGCCGAACACTTGGCATTTGGAATTTTCTGCATTGAAATAGGCAATGCAGTAGCCCTCGAGACACTAGTCGGGTGGCAACACCAGATCAGGGGATCGATGTGCCCCTTTAATTTGTTTGTAAATAATGAGAGCAAAGCCCAGTAGCCCCGAGCCTTAATGTGGGCACGGGTGGCCGAATTAAGGATCGATATCCAGAGTAAAATCACAGATTATGTGTAATGATTCTATGTATCCAAGTACTTTACATCATTATTTTGACTCCATTATGACCGTTTATCAGTTGAAAGTGGCCCATCGTCAGCTTCTACCCCATGGTAGATACTACGCAGGGTGTTTCCGCACTAACAAAACAACCCTTAGCCGATGTCTCGGTGCCCGGAGGCAGTTGTGTTAGCAGAAATGAACCAATCAGATATGCGGGCTTTATAACTTTCCCTTAGTCATAGGAGCTTTAAACTGGGGAAGCTAGCTATGAGCCCCCGGTTACTGTTCGGCGACATCCGAGGTCAAGCCGTAAACACTTCGGCCAATCTTATGAACGGACCATCATTTAATATAGTCATCGGATCGCTGACCAGTTTACGCCTATTGTGACAGTTAGTTTTCGGCTTTCTCCACTGAGGTGCTTGACCATGCGAGCTGGAAGCACAATCGCAGTGGTTCTCCCTTTGCACACCTAGCCGAACAAAGCGGAACGTAGGAGGCAAGCACAGGAGCCGGGCAACCCAACTATTGACCGAAGACACAATTTGAAACTATTGCATATATAGCAATATCCGAGAATGTTTTTGTCGAATCCCTAAAGGTGTCCGGCGTTGCACTGTGAGACTAATGCTGGAAACGCACAAATAGTTTAAAAGTGCCATAGGCTTGGAAAACCAAAAAAACGTCAGAAAAAATCGACGTCCGAACTAGATCAATTGTTCGGTGCCAATCAGAAAATTGGACTTTAAAAAAAGTGCTTCTGTCATGCTTTAACATGACACATCCTATCTCAAGACTTCAAGCGGGTTAGCCTACGGCTTCAACCTCCTATCCCGAAAGCGGAGTACTTCTCATTAGGCCAGTTTAGCAAACTAAACTCTAGCGGCTTTGAGAGAGAAATTAGGCCCCCCGGCTAGTGACCACACACTCGTGTCGAAAAAAGGAGTGATGAATAATAATAGTAATAAAAACTTTGCAACAACTAAGAAGAAGAACACTTATTATAAAACGGCTCATATAAATTTTAGAGCCCCAAGTGACTTGGGTAAAAGAATTTTATGTATAATAATTGTATGTACCGAAGTACTAATATCATATCTTTGTTCACCCGAACTTTAAACGCGTCTTAACCGACCGTCGGCTTCTCCCTCTTCGGTCAAGGACCGAAAAGTGTTATGTACTCTGCCTGTCGAGAATATCGACAGTGTTTCCGATAACCAGGCAACCGAGCCATAAGGCTGTAATAGACAAAGCGCGCTGAGGGAACTTATGCTATATTACAGACGAAGTGTAAGAAGCATCTTCAAAGAAAATAGTACCCCCACCGATACCTTTCTTCGGTGCTCATTATTACTATGAGACTTGTGCAATAGATTTTTTGTACTCATGAGTTCCGTTGTGTGCCGACCATGATTGAAAACAATAAGAGCGCTAGCTTTCAGCTTCACCCAGTCTGAGGTCAGAGCTCGGAGGACCCGGTCATGACAATCGCAGAGGTGCTCCCTTTACTCCCTAGCCGAACAATCGAGAACGTAGGGGTAAGCACAGGAGCCAAGCAACCCAGCTTGCAAATCGCTTAAGTCAATATGGTGCATGTTGTGGCGTAATACACAAACAAGGAATGAAGCCGTACAAGTATAATCATATGCAAGAGGAAAAACTTCATAAAGGAAGCCCCCAAATAAACCGGGTATTTGAATTTGTGCGTCACAAACAAAGTTTGGACAATGAAAATTTTACAAGCAACTTTTTTTCCAAAAAGGTATGATGCTTGGTTGAACCGAACACAAGTTAAAAATTTAAAACTTGGAGCATGAAGGCAACTTAGCTGGTTAATGTGTTCGGTATTGAAGACGCAGTCCGAGCTTGATGCGGGACAAGGTTCCATCCCCCAAGCCGGTCCCGAGGTGGCGGAGCAAAGAGCTCGGCACTCCGAAGTTGTGACATAGCACGGTCAATGCAGACTGGCAGAGTGATGCCGAAGTCCCCGACATGGGGTAATGAAGTGTTGACGAAGCCCCCCGTCCAGCCGAGGTGATGCCAAAGGATATAGTCCGGCTGGATCATTTTCATGTGCACAAAAAATAGTGCAAACCAGAGATAATAGTAATAATAATAATAATAAATCGTTGCATAATAAATAATTTATGCAAAGTGAGTAATAAAATAAATATGGCTTGGCGCCGAAGTTAATGTCGATGCAGGGCGTCAGCGTGATGCGGTAAAGGCGTGACAAAGCTTGAATTCATAGGTCGGTCCGAGTTCCGGATGCGGCGTTCGCCGGACTATGTACGAAAACTTGACCGAACCACCATGCGATCGTCGTTAATGCGGCCACCATTTGATAGACCTGCATACATATGATGGACAGATGAGAGTAATAATTCTTTGGGAAAAATGAACCCAAACAAGCAAAAAATACTAGGATTAATAGCACATGATTTATTTGTTGTAGCAATCCGAAGAAAGGTGATTACCAAAATTAGGACTCGATCCGCGCACCCATTGCCTGATGGGCGATAAAGCAACGACACGGCGATGCTGGCAAAGGTTGGCTCGCCGAGGCAAAGCCCTCGGTCCAGCTAACGTGACGGAACTGGTCGGCTAGTGACGCCGAAGTCTCCGGAGTATAGGTTGATGAAGAGATGGCTAAGCCCCCGGTCCAGCCTCGATGTCAGCCGATGAGTCGAAGTAGGTCGGCGTGATGGACACCGGCTTGAAGAAGCAACAGTGCGGCCCTGCCGATGCAGGTCGTGACGTGGTCGATGCCGGCTTGATGAAGTGATTGTGCGGCGATGCCGGTATGCCCGCTCCGTGTAATTCGTGGGGCGGCGATGTTGGTGATGATTTATTCTTCGCGATGCCGGACTCTTGTTCGGCTTGCCGAGACGATGATCCGAAGAAGTTGAGCTCGGCTCAACAAAGTGACGACGCGTCTAGCACAGGTCAGCAGCCGTGGAGCAATATTGTCGAATTGATTTGACACCAGCATGATGTTGAAGATTATGTTCAAAAGATTTTAAAGTTAGTGGGATGTGTTCGGGAACAAAACACAACACCCCATACAAAACTTCCTTCAAAAAGGATGTCTGAAATTCCGTTCATAAAAAAGATGAACTCGGGTCAGATTCGTTTTCGCGCAGAAAACAGATCCGAAAAGTGATGCACTAATCGAAAGGTTTCCGGAGTTTGGACGGTCGGATCGAGCTGAAATTTTGAGGGGTGGTAGATATAGGAATTCCGCAGCAGATCAACGGTTGGATCTTCCAAAGGACGTCCGAGCTAGAAGCCGGACACCACGCCCGAAACTCGTCCAGATTCTCGTCCAGATTTGACAGGGCTCCGATATATCGTAGATTGTCAGAGATTCCTCCATCGGAACTTGATGAAATTTTGCGTGGTTGTTGTAGACTTAATTCCACACAATTCCACCAAGGGGATCGTCAAAGTGATGCTCAAAGAGGTGGTGGCAGCGAATATAAGTTCGCTGTTCGGAAAAACAGCACGGTCACCCGAGGGCAATGTTGACGTTGAGCCCCCGAGCTCCATGGATGATTCCTCCATGATCTTGATAGAGATCGGAATTGATGTTGATGAAGACCCTCGTCCGAACATGACGATCGGAGATGGAGTACGGTCCTTGGTCGAGCCAAGGTGACCAGTCGAGTCGGGGACGAAGATACCGGCATCGCAGTTGACCTGCAGACGAGCCATCGATCCTTTTGCCGATCATACAGCGGAACTTTCAATGAAAGCACCAATGTCGGTGTCAAAACCGGCGAATCTTGGGTAGGGGGACCTAAACTATGCGTCTAAGATCGATGGTAACAAGAGACAGGGGACACGATGTTACCCAGGTTCGGGCCCTCTTGATGGAGGTAATACCCTACGTCCTGCTTGATTGATATTGATGATATGAGTGTTACAAGAGTTGATTTACCACGAGATCGTAGAGGCTTAACCCTAGAAGCTAGCCTATGGTATGATTGTTGTACATATCTATCGACTAGCCTGGCCTCGGTTTATATGATGCACCAGAGGCCTAGGATAACAAGAGTCCTAGCCCAATACGCCAGTGGGAAGGAGTCCTTGTCTTGATCGCCAAGTCTTGTGGAATCTTCCTTGTATGCGGCAGCTGTCCGAACTGGCCCATGAGTATGCGGCCATGGGGGTCCTCGGCCCAATCCAACTGATCGGGAGACGACATGATGAGTACCCCCTAGTCCAGGACACCGTCAAGCGTCTTGTATGATTTCACTCTTTGCTTTTTAGTTTACCACAATCATCCTTGTTATACACACCTTTTGAGCGAGACACACATGATTCGGAATTTGTTAGAATACTCTATATGCTTCACTTATATCTTTTGAGCTATATAGTTTTTGCTCTAGTGCTTCACTTATATCTTTTAGAGCACGGTGGTGGTTTTATTTTATAGAAATTATTGATCTCTTATGCTTCACTTATATTATTTTTAGAGTCTTGAACAGCACGGTAATTTGCTTTAATTGTGAAATTAGTCCTAATATGATAGGCATCCAGCATGAAAACTTAAAAGTGCACTGAATACTATGAGAAGTTTGATACTTGATGATTGTTTTGAGATATGAAGATGGTGATATTAGAGTCAAGCTAGTTGAGTATTTGTGAATTTAAGAAATGCTTGTTCTAAAGTTTGTGATTCCCGTAGCATGCACGTATGGTGAACCATTATGTGATGAAGTCGGAGCATGGTTTATTTATTGATTGTCTTCCTTATGAGTGGTGGTCGGGGACGAGCGATGGTCTTTTCCTACCAATCTATCCCCCTAGGAGCATGCGTGTAGTACTTCGTTTCAATAACTAATAGATTTTTGCAATAAGTATGTGAGTTCTATATGACTAATGTTGAGTCCATGGATTATACGCACTCTCACCCTTCCACCGTTGCTAGCCTCTCTAGTATCGCGCAACTTTTGCCGGTACCTTAAACCCACCATATACCTTCCTCAAAACACCCACTATACCTACCTATCATGGTATTTCCATAGCCATTCCGAGATATATTGCCATGCAACTTACCACCGTTTCATTTATTATGACACGCTTCATCATTGTCATATTGCTTTGCATGATCATATAGTTGACATCGTATTTGTGGCAAAGCCACCTTCATAATTCTTTCATACATGTCACTCATGAGTCATTGCATATCCCGGTACACCGCCGGAGGCATTCACAGAGTCATATTTTTTTTTCTAAGTATTGAGTTGTAATTCTTGAGTTGTAAGTAATAAAAGTGTGATGATCATCATTATAGCATTGTCCCATGTGAGGAAAGGATGATGGAGACTATGATTCCCCCACAAGTCGGGATAAGACTCCGGACGAAAAGAAAAAAAAGAGGCCATAAAAAAAGAGAAAAGGCCCAAATAAAAAAATAAAAAAAAATGAAAAATGAGAGAAAAAGAGAGAAGGGACAATGTTACTATCATTTTTCCACACTTGTGCTTCAAAGTAGCACCATGATCTTCATGATAGAGAGTCTCCTATGTTGTCACTTTCATATACTAGTGGGAATTCTACGTTATAAAACTTGGCTTCACTACTAGAAACTACCATTTTACCTAGGGTCAAATCCTTTACTTAGAGCTCATTGGCCTGCACTAAGGAAGAAAAGCAATGAACAGTATACCCAAGGGGAAGTTGAATTTTTAGCGAAAAAAAAACAAAGTTGGAAACAAACTTCCCCTAAAGCCACGAAGCCGTGCCCCACTGTTGCCACCTGATGTCTCCTTGCGCCATTTTTGTCGGCAGCGCGCCTTTTATTTCGTTCCACACGGTGGGCCCCATTGGGCAGTGGGAAAGGGAAGGGAGAAAGGGCGCGCAAGAGGTGGAAAAATTTCACCAGGTTAGGTTTCTCCTCTGTTTTGCCTTCCGCCGCCAGGGTAAAACAAATCCCCCTCCTCTCCCCAAGATTTCCCCTCCAGCCACCGCGCCGCGCCCAGCCCCGCCGCTCCCTGCCACTCCGTCCCGCCGCACGACCCCTGATCCTCTCCACCAGGTCACGCTCCGGTTCGATGCGCCCCATCGCCCGGCCCTTGGCACTCCCTGCCCGGCCATGCTCCGGCCCGATCCGCCCCATCGCACGGCCTCTGCTCCTCCCCGCTCGGCCAGATCCGCCCATACCGCATCTTCATGCCCAGCCATGGCGGCGTGCGTTGATCCATGGCTGCGACGGGTGGGGTTTCCATGGCCACGCCGACCGGTGCGATGGCATCGCACCACTAGTGTCGAGGAAACCGTGACACCCTTGGTGGCTGCGCTGCCGGTGGACCATAGTGACCGCCGGAGAACACTGAGGGCGAGTTCTCGAGCTCGAGCACGAGGTCATCCTGGGGTCATAGAGAGCCTCAAGGTATGGATAGACGTCGCCCTCTTTCTTCGCTCCCTGTTGTTTATTTAGAGGATCCCCTTCAGTCCTTCACCTGTTCATTGGTTGATGATTGGGTCCTATAGCTGGTACGTGGTATGCCATTGGTGGATTTGGCAGAACATAGTTAGTCGGTAGTTGATAAGAGAATTTCATATTGCAAAGTTGCCCACTATTAGTTAGAGTATATCACATGATTTACCTGCATTAACGTGATGCTATCAGCATGTTATCTATCTCAATACATGTAAAATTGAGCAGTCTGAATTTGTGCCCATGATAATATAGTTAACTAAGATACTTTTGGAAATGTGCTCATGTCCTGGATCTTCGGTGATGAGACCACCTCAAGTTCTGGTATATATCCAACAAAAGTGCATACATATGAAAATGCATGAATACGAGTGAGCCAATCAACCATTTAAATTCTGGTCAAAATGTAGACATTTAAATGTATCAAGTAGGATATATTCATGCAGTCTATCTATTGGTTATTATAGAATGCATTACTGTTTGACAGTGTCTTCCAGTCTCTTTTTGCCAGCTATTTGTAATGCAAACTTGTATTGTTGGCTTTGCTGTTTATATTTCTGTACACATAGAACTGATAAATGTAGCTACTTACGACGTGTTGGTTCATAGTTGCTACACTTCTGTAGTGTCATTTATACGTTTACTGCTCATGTTCACTGTCATATATACTCCTACTGATCAGCATATATAGTTAGGTAAATAGATTCTAGTCTTGGTCCTCCTGGAAGCTTGTGCCATAGCATGCCCAACTGTTTGAAGTTTGTTCTTAGAGCTAGCTACCCGTAATCTTCAGGCATATTGTCCAGATGTTTAAGTTTAAAATAGTCCAGTCATCTAGCTATACAAGTTGTAAACTTTGTTGTTAGAGTTAGCTAGACAAGTGTAAGGATCATAAGAATTTCTATTTGGCCTTAAATAACAGGCTCACCATGGCATTTACCATTATACTGATATTTCCCGTAAAGTTTGCCATCATACTAATTTCCTATTTTATTTGTCTTCTCCATGGAGCAGTTGCATTAAAGTTTCAATTATTATTGTATAGGTGGAGGAGATAGCTGAAGTCGGGGGTGCTGTTGATGGTATAAAAGGCGTTAATAAAATGGAGTTTTCTGAAGAACAGAGGAGAAAATATAGAAAGGTCAGTGGAAACTACTTCTGCAGCACAACATAATTATCTAGCACTAAAAACCATCCAACCTACTTTGTGCTGATGTTCCTATCCTTCAATATCTCCTTTGTGCTTTTTGTAATTGCTTGTTTCAATTTCTTAGTTAATTTATTGCTTGGTACAACACCTAGTTCCTCCTAGTTCGATAGAGTTGTTTGTTTTGTTCCTGGTGGGTGCATAATATGTCAAATCTCAAATGGTATTTTATAGCCGCATGCCTACTTTGATAAAATTCTGACTGCAAACATTTACTCTGCATACTAATGACATCGTTGTGATGCTTTTAATCCTTGTATCTATGTACTATGCCTGATTGTTCTCTATTGCTCAGTACCTATTTATTTTTTAAGAGAGCGCCACTCAATACTATGTGGTCGTTCTCTAATTCAGTTGCAATACAAGTGACATGACTTCTTTAAAGCCGAGGGTTGCTAATATGTTGTACGTCATGTTATTTTTTCTATTGTAAATATTACTGAAATGCCTGGTGTATAGGTAAGAGAAGAAGGTGATGCAAATGCTATAAAACTTTTGCGACATTATATGAAAAAAAAGACACGAGGCTGCTGTAAGGTAACTGGTCATGTTACTATTTGGTGTGAGACCAGTCTTTTTCTTGCTCAGCTTTATTTGTTATGTTTCTATTGGGTGCTCTAATTTACATTCAACGCTGGGATTTTCTTCTCTCTTACCTGACATAGTATTACACAAGGAATACTCTCAGTACGTCTGTCACATATGTTTTCCTGTTATGAACTTATGATGGTGCGAAGTAGTTGTAATACAAAGTAAAACATGTCATTTGAGTTAAACTATAGGCAATATGAAACTTCCATGGTTTTACCCAATGATTACTAGTCTAATAGTCTCAATCTAATTGTCAACTAGCTTCTTCATGTAGACTAGCTCGCTGAGTCGAGCGATGGAGCGACTAGTCGTCGACTAGTCTAGATTAGTCTGGTGGCTCAATTTGCGAGGGATAAGTGAGCAGAGCTCAGCCCGCAGGAAAAAAAAACATTGCAACCCTAGCTTTCCAGACTCGCTCCACAACAAGTCGCCTCACCTGGGGCTAGGCCGCCACCACTGCCCATTGCCCGCCACTGCCGCTGGCGGTGGCCAGGAGCATTACAATGCTCTCCCTTCCTTATTGGTTCCGCTCCTTCCCTGGATCCACGCCCCTTGCTGCTCAATTTTTATTGTATACTCCCTCTGTCCCAAAATATAAGAGCGTTTTTGACACTACACTAGTGTAAAAAACGCTCTTATATTATGGGACGGAGGGAGTAATATATAGTATGTACTACATTGCATACTAGGTATTAGTAGTTAATTACTATAAGTTGAGTACTACAGTACCATGTTGACTAGTCCAGCAGTAGTCTAGACTAGTCACGATTACTCTATGAGTCTCAACCTCGGCTCTCGACTCGTCGACTCCTTGACTCGTAATTCTTGGTTTTACCTCGAAGTCAAATCACCATTTTCTTTTACTTACACTTACTAATTGTTGTTGCCAATATACCTTTACTTACAACTAAGTGCTAAACTGCTTGTCATCACTAATTTCAGGACCATAATGTCACTTTGATGCTTCTTCCAAGCTTTTGACTCTGGTGGCACCTGACCCAGATGCTGAAGGGATGTTCGGCTTCTTTTCATGGCATCTAGAACTTCCTTACTCAATTTGTCACACATCTCAGGAAGCCAACAGCTTGGGCAGGGCTTGACGCTTGAAGACCATGCATCTTCTGCAGTGCATGATAGATAACATGTTACAGTTCTTTTGTAGTAGTAGATACCTGACCAACAGTGCTAGTCGTTCCAAATTTCGCAATAGTTTATTTTTTGAATTCTGGCGCTAAATTGACCATGAGCCTGATGTATGTGTTTGTTGATAATATGATGAATTTTGGCTGCAATTTATAAATTTTAATTATGGCACAGAATCTAATTATTTAAATTATGTTGGACATGAATTTCAATTTGAAATGTGTATTTGTATATGAAATATATGAATATATGTATCCCTATGGTATTATTTAAACATCTAGTAGGGAAAGAATTGTAGGGGAAGTAGTGGGGTGTCACAATTCATATGGACCCCATGGTCTTTCCCTAGGGTTTGTGCCCCTAGGTAAAGAGAGTTTCCCTAGAGCTTGCCACATGCACCCTAGGGAAAGAGTTCTTTCCTGACTATACTACACCTAGGGTTCTTTACCTAGGGCAAGCTCTAGGTAAAGTCTTTCCCTATGGTTTTTTGCATTTCACCTAGGGTATATGGCTCTAGGTAAAATGTGGATTTCTAGTAGTGCTTGTATATTCCAATGATGGGCTTCCTCAAAATGCCCTAGGTCTTCGTGAGCAAGCAAGTTGGATGCACATTGTCGGTGTCAAAACCGGCGGATCTCCGGTAGAGGGTCCCGAACTATGCGTCTAGGATCAATGGTAACAGGAGGCGGGAGACACGATGTTTACCCAGGTTCGGGCCCTCTCGATGGAGGTAATACCCTACTTCCTGCTTGATTGATCTTGATGATATGAGTATTACAAGAGTTGATCTACCACGAGATCGTAGAGGCTAAACCCTAGAAGCTAGCCTATGGTATGATTGTTGTATATATCTTCTATCGACTAGCCTGGCCTCGGTTTATATAATGCACCAGAGGCCTAGGATAACAAGAGTCCTAGCCGAATACGCCGGCGGGGAGGAGTCCTTGTCTTGATCGTCAAGTCTTGTGGAATCTTCCTTGTATGCGGCAGCTGTCCGAACTGGCCCATGAGTATATGGCCATGGGGGTCCTCGGCCCAATCTAACAGATTGGGACATGACGTGGTGAGTACCCCCTAGGCTAGGACACCGTCAGTAGCCCCCTGAACCGGTCTTCAAGTTATGGACGCTCCTCGATTCTTCCGAACTGTTCTTCATCTTCGGTCGTTGGTCTTGAAAACTGGTTCAACAAATCTTCCCATCTTCTATCTTGAGGATTGCCGAGCTAAATCTGAAGATCTCACACGTCGGGTATCCGAGGAGCCCTTTAAGTCTTCGGCCTTTATCAATGCCTTGTTACTTTTATGCCACACCTCGGGTTTGAAGTTGTCCCCGGGCGGCAGCGTCCTCTTGCGTCCGAGTTCCAACAACGGACTGCATTCGAGGTATCTTTTGCAGCCGAGCACCAACGCCGGACCACTTTCCGAGCTCCAACGCCGAAATGTATCCGAGCTCCAACGCCGGACTATGTCCAAACTCCAACGTCGAACTGTATCCGGGCTCCAACGCCGGACTATATCCAAGGTGTCATATCACCTTGGTTCAAAAAAGTTGAAGGAGTTTAGCCAAGCTTAATGTCGGAAATGCCCTCTATGGAGCCAGCCACTAGCGCCCGAGCTTTATGCCGGACTGCTTCCGAGGTGGTGCACCACCCCGACTGTGGGCCGATTTTTTGTCAATATTTTTTATTGGTGCAATTTATTCTCTGCCGAGATATATAGCCAGTAGCCCTCAAGGTGTGTATCGGTCTAAAACCCGAGATGCACCTGAAGGATGACGTAAGACCGCTGATCCCAGTAGCCACTAAGACTTAGGTTGATTTGCAAAATCGGCCTGAGGATCAAGTCCTAGCTCGACAGAATACTTCGGGACACAAAAAGCGGCGTGCTCAGTCCTTGAGACTCAGGTTGGGTGCGGCTGACCAACCTGAGGATCAAAATCTCCTCAGAAACTATATTGCACTTAAAAGTTTCTGCATTGAACAGGCAATGCAGTAGCCCCCGAGGCACTGGTCTGGTGGCAACACCAGATCAGGGGATCGATGTGCCCCTTTAATATTTTTAAATAATAAGCCCGAAGCCCAGTAGCCCCCGAGCCTTAATGCGGGCACGGGTGGCCGAATTAAGGATCGATATCCATAGTAAAATCACAAATTATGTGTAATGACTCTATGTATCCAAGTACTTTACATCATTAATGCTCGGGTCCGCATTGTACAAAACTTTGTTGACCGACCATCGGCTTCCACCTCCTCGGCTAGTAGCCGTGGAGTGTTTGTCCTACTTTATAAAGCCTTTATGAGGGAAAATATTTACGACAAACAAGGCAATCTGGCCATACGGGTTTATAAACAAAGGTACGCAGAGAGATATGTTATATTACTGTTTAACATAAGAAATGTCTTCTAAAGAAAATAGTCCCGCTATCGGTTCCTTTCTTTGGGTTGTTATGCTAAGCATGATCATGAAACCTCAGCTCTAATGTAAGAGCAAAATATTGAGGATTTAGTTTGGGAGGCCAGTTACTATCCCCCGGTAGTGTTCGGCGACAGTCGAGGTCAAGTCGTAAACACTTCGGCCAATGTTATGAATGGCCGTCATTTAACATAGTCATCGGATCGCTGACCAGTTTACGCTTATTATGGCAGTCAGTTTTCGGCTTTCTCCACTGAGGCGCTTAACCATGCTAGCTGGAAGCACAATCACAGTGGTTCTCCCGTTGCGCACCTAGCCGAACAAAGTGGAACGTAGGAGGCAAACACAGGAGCCGGGTGACGGTGTCCTGGACTAGGGGGTACTCACCACGTCGTCTCCCGATCTGTTAGATTGGGCCGAGGACCCCCATGGCCGTATACTCATGGGCCAGTTCGGACAACTACCGTATACATGGAAGATTCCACAAGACTTGGTGATCAAGACAAGGACTCCTCCCCACCGACTTATTCAGCGAGGACTCTTGTTATCCTAGGCCTCTGGTGCATTATATAAACCGAGGCCAGGCTAGTCGATAGATCATATACAACAATCATACCATAGGCTAGCTTCTAGGGTTTTAGCCTCTACGATCGCGTGGTAGATCAACTATTGTAATACTCATATCATCAATATCAATCAAGCAGGACGTAGGGTATTACCTCCATCAAGAGGGCCCGAACCTGGGTAAACATCGTGTCTCCTGCCTCCTGTTACCATCGATCCTAGACGCACAACTCGGGACCCCCTACCCGAGATCTGCCGGTTTTGACACCGACATTGGTGCTTTCATTGAGAGTTCTGCTGTGTGATCGGCAAAAGGATCGATGGCTCGCCCGCAGGTCAACTGCGACGGCGGCATCTTCCTCGCCGGCTCGACTGGTCACCTTGGCTCGACCGAGGACCATGCTCCATCTCCGATCGTCATGTTTGGACGGGGGCCTTCTTCAACATCAACTCCGATCTCTATCATGGTCATAGAGGAGTCATCCATGGAGCTCGAGGGCTCAACGTCAACATTGCCCTCGGGCGGCCGTGCTGTTTTTATGGACAGTGAACTTGAATTCGCCGTCACCGCCTCCTCGAGCGTCGGTTTGATGATTGCTTCGGTGGAATAGTGTGGAATTACGTCTACAACAGCCATGCAAAATTTCTTCGAGTTCCGATGGAGGAATCTCCAACAAACTACGATATACCGGAGCCCTGTCAAAGCTGGACGAGTTTAGGGCGTGGTCTCCAGAGCCCAGCTCGGAGGTCCTTTGGAAGACCCTGTTGGAAATATGCCCTAAAGGCAATAATAAATTGGTTATTATTATATATTTCCTTGTTCATGATAATCGTTTATTATCCATGCTATAATTGTATTGATAGGAAACTCAGATACATGTGTGGATACATAGACAACACCATGTCCCTAGTAAGCCTCTAGTTGACTAGCTCGTTGATCAATAGATGGTTACGGTTTCCTAACCATGGACATTGGATGTCGTTGATAACGGGATCACATCATTAGGAGAATGATGTGATGGACAAGACCCAATCCTAAGCGTAGCACTAGATCGTGTAGTTCATATGCTATAGCTTTTCTAATGTCAAGTATCATTTCCTTAGACCATGAGATTGTGCAACTCCCGGATACCGTAGGAGTGCTTTGGGTGTGCCAAACGTCACAACGTAACTGGGTGGCTATAAAGGTACATTACAGGTATCTCCGAAAGTGTCTGTTGGGTTGGCACGAATCGAGACTGGGATTTGTCACTCCGTGTAAGCGGAGAGGTATCTCTGGGCCCACTCGGTAGGACATCATCATATGCGCAATGTGACCAAAGAGTTGATCACGGGATGATGTGTTACGGAACGAGTAAAGAGACTTACCAGTAACGAGATTGAACAAGGTATCAGGATACCGACGATCGAATCTCGGGCAAGTACAATACCGCTCGACAAAGGGAATTGTATACGGGATTGATTAAGTCCTTGACATCGTGGTTCATCCGATGAGAGCATCGTGGAACATGTAGGAGCCATCATGGGTATCCAGATCCCACTGTTGGTTATTGACCGGAGAACGTCTCGGTCATGTCTGCATGTCTCCCGAACCCGTACGGTCTACACACTTAAGGTTCGATGACGCTAGGGTTATAAAGGAAGTTTGTATGTGGTTACCGAATGTTGTTCGGAGTCCCGGATGAGATCCCGGACGTCACGAGGAGTTCCGGAATGGCCCGGAGGTAAAGATTTATATATAGGAAGTCCTGTTTCGGCCATCGGGACAAGTTTCGGGGTCATCGGTATTGTACCGGGACCACCGGAAGGGTCCCGGGGGCCCACCGGGTGGGGTCACCTACCCCGGGGGGCCACATGGGCTGTAGGGGGTGCGCCTTGGCCTACATGGGCCAAGGGCACCAGCCCCAAGAGGCCCATGCGCCTGGGGAAACCCTAAATGAAGAGTCCCAGTAGGGGAAGGCACCTCCTAGGTGCCTTGGGGGGGGGGGGAGGACTCCTCCCCTGGCCGCCGCCCCC
Source organism: Triticum urartu (assembly GCF_003073215.2). Taxonomy (NCBI): domain Eukaryota; kingdom Viridiplantae; phylum Streptophyta; class Magnoliopsida; order Poales; family Poaceae; genus Triticum; species Triticum urartu. The sequence goes on along the minus strand of NC_053022.1, from coordinate 440,423,909 downwards.
TTGGAGATTGGATCTCCTAGGGGCTGGCGCACCCTCCCTTGGGATCCCTATATATAGTGGGGTAGGAGGGCCTCTCAAACACACCTTTTGCCTTTGGTGCAGCCCCTCCCTCTCTCCCAAGTTCTTCTCCTCTTCTGCGGTGCTTGGCGAAGCCCTGCAGGATTGCCACGCTCCTCCATCACCACCACGCCGTTGTGCTGCTGCTGGATGGAGTCTTCCTCAACCTCTCCCTCTCTCCTTGCTGGATCAAGGCATGGGAGACGTCACTGGGCTGTACGTGTGTTGAACGCGGAGGTGCCGTGCGTTCGGCACTTGGTCATCGGTGATTTGAATCACGACGAGTACGACTCCATCAACCCCGTTCACTTGAACGCTTCCGCTTAGCGATCTACAAGGGTATGTAGATGCACTCTCCTTCCCCTCGTTGCTAGTCTCTCCATAGATAGATCTTGGTGACACGTAGGAAAATTTTGAATTTCTGCTACGTTCCCCAACAGACCCAACCGTTCATCTACTGCGGAATTCCCATATCTACCACCCCTCCAAATTTCAGCTCGATCCGACGGTTCAAACTCTGGGAACCTTCCGATGAGTGGACCAATTTTTGGATCCGTTTTCTGCGCGAATACGGATCCGACCCGAATTCATGTTTCTTTATGAACATGATATTGGAAAACCTTTTTAGAGGAATTCTCTTCTAGGGTATTGTGCGTTGTTTTTAAACACGTGCCCGTAAATTTTTAAGCCTCCCCTGACGTCATCTTCATCATTATGCTGGTGTCAAACCAGTCCGGCAATATTGCTCCAAGGCTGCCGACCTGCGCTAGACACGTCGTCACTTTGTTGAGCCGAGCTTAATATCTTCGGATCATCATCTCGGCAAGCCGAACAAGAGTCCGACATCGTGAAGGATAAATCATCACCAACATCGCCGCCCCATGGATTACACGGAGCGGGCATACCGGCATCGCCGCATGGTCACTTCATCAAGCCGGCATCGACCACGTCACGGCCTGCATCGGCAAGGCCGCACTATTGCTTCTTCAAGCTGGTGTCCATCACGCCGACCTACTTCGACTCATCGGCTGACATCGAGGCTTCGACATTTCGGCTGGACCGAGGGCTTCGTCATCTCCTCATCAACCTACTCCGGAGACTTCGGCGTCACTAGCCGACCAGCTCTGTCACGTTAGCTGGACCGACGGCTTTGCCTCGGCGAGCCAACCTTTGCCAGCATCGCCATACCGTCGCTTTATCGCCCATCAGGTAATGGGTGTGCGGATCGAGTCCCAATTTTTGGAATCACCTTTCTTCGGATTGCTACAACAAATAAACCAGGTGCTATTAATCCTAGTAATTTTTGCTTGTTGGAGTTTATTTTTCCCAAGAAATTATTACTCTGGTTTGTTTCTGTACACAGGTCTATCGAATGATGTCCGCACTAACGACGATCGCGTGGTGGTTCGGTCAGTTTCCATACATAGTCCGGCGAACGCCGCATCCGGAACTCGGACCGACCTGTGAATTCAGGCTTTGCCACACCTTTACTGCATCACGCCGACGCCCTGCAACGACATTGACTTCGGCGCCAGGCCATATTTCTTTTATTACTCACTTTGCATAAATTATTTATTATGCAACATTTTTTTATTATCATTACTATTATCTCCGGTTTGCACTATTTTTGTGCATAGGATAATGATCCGGGTTGGGCAGTATCGTCAACTCGGCGTACTGACATACCACGTCACCTCGGCTAGACGGGGGGCTTCGTCAACACTTCATTACCCCATGCCGGGGACTTCGGCATCACTCTGCCGGCCTGCATTGACCGTGCTATGTCACCACTTCAGAGTGCCGAGCCCTTTGCTCCACCACCTTGGGACCGGCTTGGGGGATGGAACCTTGTCCCGCATCAAGCTCGGACTGCGTCATCAAAACCGAACACATTAACCAGCTAAGTTGTCTTCATGCTCAAAGTTTTAAATTTTTAACTTGTGTTCGGTTCGACCAAGCATTATACTTTTTTGGAAAAAAAGTTGCTTATAAAAAAATCTCCTTGTCAAAACTTTGTTCGTGACACACAAATTCAAATACCCCATTTATTTGGGGGCTTCCTTTATGAAGCTTTTCCTCTTGCATATGATTATACTTGTACGGCTTCGTTCCTTATTCGTGTATTACGCCACAATATGCACCATATTGATTTAAGCGATTTGCAAGCTGGGTTGCCTGGCTCCTGTGCTTACCCCTACGTTCCTGATTGTTCGGCTAGGGAGTAAAGGGAGCACCTCTGCGATTGTCACGACCGGGTCCTCCGAGCTCTGACCTCAGACTGGGTGAAGCCGAAAGCTAGCGCTCTTATTGTTTCCAATCATGGTCGGCACACAACGGAACTCATGAGTACAAAAAATCTATTGCACAAGTCTCATAGTAATAATGAGCACCGAAGAAAGGTATCGGTGGGGGTACTATTTATTTCGAAGATGCTTCTTACACTTCGTCTGTAATATAGCATAAGTTCCCTGAGCGCGCTTTGTCTGTTACAGCCTTATGGCCCTGTTGCCTGGTTATCGGAAACACTGTCGATATTATCAACAGGTGGAGTACATAACACTTTTCGGTCCTTGATCAAAGAGGGAGAAGCCGACAGTCGGTTAAGACGCGTTTAAAGTTCGGGTGAACAAAGATATGATATTAGTACTTCGGTACATACAATCATTATACATAAAATTCTTTTACCCAAGTCACTTGGGGGCTCTTAAATTTATATGAGCCGTTTTATAATAAGTGTTCTTCTTCTTAGTCGTTGCAAAGTTTTTTATTACTATTATTATTTATCACTCCTTTTTTCGACACGAGCGTGTGGTCACTAGCCGGGGAGCCTAATTTCTCTCTCAAAGCCGCTAGAGTTTAGTTTGCTAAACTGGCCTAATGAGAAGTACTCCGCCCTCGGGATAGGAGGTTGAAGCCGTAGGCTGACCCGCTTGAAGTCTTGAGATAGGATGTGTCATGTTAAAGCACGACAGAAGCACTTTTTTCTAAGGCCAATTTTCGGATCGACACCGAACACTTGATCTTGTTCGGACATCAAGTTTTTACTGACATTTTTTGTTTTTTCAAGCTTTTTGGCACTTTTAAACTATTTGTGTGTTTCCAGCACAAGTCTCACAGTGCAATGCCGGACACCTTTATAGATTCGGCAAAAACATTCTCGGATCTCACTATATATGCATTGGTTTCGAATTGTGTCTTCGGTTAATAGTTGGGTTGCCCGGCTCCTGTGCTCGCCTCCTACGTTTCACTTTGTTCGGCTAGGTGTGCAAAGGGAGAACCACTGCGATTGTGCTTCCAGCTCACATTGTTAAGCACCTCAGTGGAGAAAGCCAAAAACTGACTGTCACAATAAGCGTAAACTTGTCAGCGATCTGATGACGGTGTTAAGTGACGGGCCATTCATAACAATGGCCGAAGTGTTTACGGCTTGACCTCGACTGTCGCCGAACACTACCGGGGGCTATTAACTGGCCTCCCAAACTAAATCCTCGATATTTTGCTCTTACATTAGAGCTGAGGTTGCATGATCATGCTTAGCATAACAACCCAAAGAAAGGAACCGATAGCGGGACTATTTTCTTTGAAAGACATTTCTTATGTTAAACAGTAATATAACATATCTCTCTATGTACCTTTGTTTATAAAACTGTATGGCCAGATTGCCTTGTTTGTCGTAAATCTTTGCCCTCATAAAGGCTTTATAAAGTAGGACAAACACTCCTCGGCTACTAGCCGAGGAGGTGGAAGCCGATGGTCGGTCAACAAAGTTATGTACAATGCAGATCCGAGCATTAAGGATGTAAAGTACTTGGATACATAGAGTCCTTACACATAATTTGTGATTTTACTATGGATATCGATCCTTAATTCGGCCACCTGTGCCCGCATTAAGGCTCGGGGGCACTGGGCTTCGAGCTTATTATTTAAAAATATTAAAGGGGCACATCGATCCCCTGATCTGGTGTTTCACCCGACCAGTGTCTCGGGGGCTACTGCATTGCCTGTCCAATGCAGAAAATTTTAAGTGCAATACAGTTTCCGAGGAGATTATGATCCTCAGGTTGGTCAGCCGCACCCAACCTGAGTCTTGAGGACTGAGCACGCCGCCTTTTGTGTCCCGAAGTATTCTGCCGAGCTAGGACTTGATCCTCAGGCCAATTTTGCAAATCAACGTGAGTCTCAGCGGCTACTGGAATCAGTGGTCTTACATCATCCTTCAAGTGCATCTCGGGTTTTAAACCGATACACACGTTGAGGGTTACTGGCTATATATCTCGGCAGAGAATAAATTGCACCAATAAAAAATATTGAAAAAAAATTGGCCCACAGTCGGGGTGGTGCACCACCTCAGAAGCAGTCCGACATAAAGCTCGGGCGCTAGTGGCTGGCTCCATAGAGGGCATTTCCAGCATTAAGCTCGGCTAAACTCCTTCAACTTTTTTGGACCAAGATGGTCTATGACATCTTGGATATAGTCCGGCGTTGGAGCTTGGACACAGTACGGCGTTGGAGCTCGGATAAATTTCGGCATTGGAGCTCGGAAGCAGTCCGGCATTGGTGCTCGACTGCAAAAGATACCTCGAATGCAGTCCGGCGTTAGAGCTCGGACGCAAGAGGACACTGCCTCCCGGGAACAACTTCAAACCCGAGGTGTGGCATTAAAATAACAAGGCATTGATAAAGACTGGAAACTTAAAGGGGCTCCTCGGATACCCGACGTGTAAACTCGTCGAATGCATTTCGGCGATCCTCAAGATCGAAGATGGGAAGATTTGTTGAACCAGTTTCCAAGACCGACAACCGAAGATGAAGAATAGTTCAGAAGAATCGAGGAGCGTCTCTAACTTGAAGACCGGTTCAGGGGGCTACTGACGGTGTCCTGGACTAGGGGGTACTCACCACATTGTCTCCCGATCTGTTAGATTGGGCCGAGGACCCCCATGGCCGTATACTCATGGGCCAGTTCGGACAACTGCCACATACATGGAAGATTCCACAAGACTTGGTGATCAAGACAAGGAATCCTCCCCACCGGCTTATTCGGCTAGGACTCTTGTTATCCTAGGCCTCTGGTGCATTATATAAACCGAGGCCAGGCTAGTCGATAGATCATATACAACAATCATACCATAGGCTAGCTTCTAGGGTTTTAGCCTCTACAATCTCATGGTAGATCAACTCTTGTAATACTCATATCATCAATATCAATCAAGCAGGACGTAGGGTATTACCTCCATCAAGAGGGCCCAAACCTGGGTAAACATCGTGTCTCCTGCCTGCTGTTACCATCGATCCTAGACGCACAGCTCGGGACCCCCTACCCGAGATCTGCCGATTTTGACACCGACACCGGGCAACCCAACTATTGACCGAAGACGCAATTCGAAACCGATGCATATACAACAATGTCCGAGAATGTTTTTGCCGAATCCCTAAAGGTGTCCGGCACCGCACTACGAGATTAATGCTGGAAACACACAAATAGCTTAAAAGTGCCATAGGCTTGGAAAACCAAAAAACGTCAGTGGAAAACTGACGTCCGAACTACAACAAGTGTTCGGTGCCAAATCGAAAATTGGTCTTAGAAAAAAAGGTGCTTCTTCCGTGCTTTATCATAACACATCTTATCTCAAGACCTCAAGCGGGTCAGCCTACGGCTTCAACCTCCTATCCCGAAGGCAGAGTACTTCTCGTTAGGCCAGCTTAGCAAACTAAACTCTAGCGGCTTTGAGAGAGAAATTAGGCTCCCCGGCTAGTGACCACACACTCGTGTCGAAAAAAGGAGTGATAAATAATAATAATAAAAACTTTGCAATGACTAAGAAGAAGAACACTTATTATAAAACGGCTCATATAAATTTAAGAGCCCCAAGTGACTTGGGTAAAAGAATTTTATGTATAATGAATGTATGTACCAAAGTACTTATATCATATTTGTGTTCACCCGAACTTTATACGCGTCTTAACCGACCGTCGGCTTCTCCCTCTTCGGTCAAGGGCCGAAGAGTGCTATGTACTCCACCTGTCGAGAATATCGACGGTGTTTCCGATAACCAGGCAATCAGGCCATAAGGCTGTAATAGACAAAGCGCGCTCAGTGAACTTATGCTATATTACTGACGAAGTGTAAGAAGCATCTTCGAAGAAAATAGTACCCCCACCGATACCTTTCTTCGGTGCTCATTGTTACTATGAGACTTGTGCAATAGATTTTTTGTACTCATGAGTTCCGTTGTGTGCCGAACATAATTGAAAACAATAAGAGCGCTAGCTTTTGGCTTCACCTAGTCTGAGGTCCGGCTTGGATGACCCGATCGTGATAATCGCAGAGGTGCTCCATTTACTCCCTAGCCGAACGATCAGGAACATAGGGGTAAACACAGGAACTAGGCAACCCAGCTTGCAAATCGCTTAAGTCAATATGGTGCATATTGTGGCATAATACACGAACAAGGAACGAAGCCCTACAAGTATAATCATATGCAAGAGGAAAGGCTTCATGAAGGAATCCCCCAAGTGAACTGGGTATTTGAGTTTGTGTGTCACAAACAAAGTTTTGACAAGGAGATTTTTGACAAGCAACTTTTTTTCCAAAAAAGTATAATGCTTGGTCGAACCGAACACAAGTTAAATTTTTTAAAACTTCAAGCATGAAGGCAACTTAGTTGGGTAATGTGTTTGGTATTGATGACGCGGTCCGAGCTTGATGCAGGACAAGGTTCCATCCCCCAAGCCGGTCCCGAGGTGGCGGAGCAAAGAGCTCGACACTCCGAAGTGGTGACATAGTACGGTCAATGCAGGCCGGCAGAGTGATGCTGAAGTCCCCGGCATGGGGTAATGAAGTGCTAACGAAGCCCCCCATCCAGCCGAGGTGACGTGGTATGTCAGTACGCCGAGTTGACGATACTGCCCAACCCGGATCATTTTCGTGTGCACAAAAAATAGTGCAAACCGGAGATAATAATAATAATGATAAAAAATGTTGCATAATAAATAATTTATGCAAAGTGAGTAAAGAAAGAAATATGGCCTGGCGCCGAAGTCAATGTCGATGCAGGTCATCGGCGTGATGCGGTAAAGGTGTGACGAAGCCTGAATTCACAGGTCGGTCCGAGTTTCGGATGCGGTGTTTGCCGGACTATGTACGGAAACTGACCGAACCACCATGCGATCGTCATTAGTGCGGCCATCATTCGATGGACCTGTGTACAGATGATGGAACAAACCAGAGTAATAATTTCTTGGGAAAAATAAACCCCAACAAGCAAAAATTACTAGGATTAATAGCACATGTTTTATTTGTTGTAGCAATCCGAAGAAAGGTGACTGTCACACCCTAGCCAGCTCAAGCATTAGAGTGTGCATCATGTTTAAATTTCCCTTAAATTTGAAATGGGGATGTCAGAACCCCCAGCACCCCCCTGGAACAACTAGGGTTTACTAAAAAAACTTTTCAATGAACCTGAAATGCCCTTCTAAAAAGCCCACCTTTTTTGTTTTGGGTTAAAACCCCTCACAAAAATGGTGCACATTTTTCTAGGACATCTAAGGTCATTGGATTAATCCTTATGGTATTTGCATTTGGGCATTTAAATGCTATAAAATATTTTAAATGCTCAAATAATCATAAACTAAAATGTTTGCTGTTGGATATATTCTAAGCAGTAGCCATGATTAATTTTATGATTTATGGAAATACCCTGGCATTTTTAATAAAGCCCTGAAGCTACAGAAATAATAGAATAAATAAGAAAAACAGAAAAGGAGAGAGAGAGAAGTAACTTACCTGGTGCAGCCCACCGAGCCCACCGGCTCGGCCCAGTCCACTGGCACTTGCCACCCGTCCTCCTCCTCCCGCCAGGAGGACGAGGAGCGCGTGGCTGGCGCCCGCGGCCACACGCCGGCCACCTCCTGCTTCCGCCGACGCCCTGGAGGCGTCTACGAGTGCCACGCCGACCCCACGTCTCCCTCTCTTTCTTCCCACTCTCCCCGTGGCCTCTCCCCCTCTCTGGCTCTCTCCCCATCTCCCTGCCGAGCGCAACCATCGCCGCCGTCGTTGACTACATCAAGTAGGCCGAGCCCCGAGCGCTCGCTCGCCCCGGAGACGCTGCACCGAGCTCGTCAACAACTCCGGCCACCGGAGATCCCCTTCGCCGTCCCCGCCGCATCAGCTCATCCCCGACCTCTCCGACTGCCTCGACGCGACCCCCGTGAGCTCAGCCACCTCCCCACCCTCTCCGGTCTCTCTCTCGAGCCCCGTAGCGACCGCACGTAGCTCACCCGCACGCACCGCCGCGGAGCTCGTCACCGATGAGGCTCCGGCCACCCAATGGCCGCGCCACCCTGTCCACTAGACCTACCGCACCTCCAGGAGCTCAACGCACCAATCCACGCGCCTCCTCGTGCCCCCTAGCGACTAGCTCGACCTCACCCGAGCTCCGGTCGCCGCCAAACTCGTCGTCGGCGACGTTTCCGGCCACCCCAGCTCCACCCACTGCCACCACTCGACGCGGCTTCCTCCCGGCATCACGTAGATAGTCTCTGCCGTCCTTTTGGTCGCCGGAGTGCAAATCCCGCGCTGCTCCGCCGCGTCTGGCCTCGCCGGCGGCTAGACGCCGGCGAGTTGACCCTGTTTGACCCTGTGTGGGCCCAGGTTGACCCCTCCTGAGTCTATGACAGGTGGGGCCGGTCTGCTAATTAGTTTAGGATTAGTTTTAGCTAATTTTAATTAGTTTAGTCACTGACATGTGGGCCGAGGCCCCACTGACAGCTAATTAGTGTTAATTTAATTCTGTTAATTAGCTGAGTCACTGACAGACAGGGCCCACCAGTCAGGTTTGACCTGGCCGACCCAGTTGACCCGCTGACGTCACACCTATGTCATGCTGACGTATTAATTCAATTACTGGATTTATTCTTTAATAGGAAATTCCAGAAAATAGCCAAAACTTCTAAAAATCATAGAAAATCAACCATAACTCCAAAAGCAAAGATTTATATATGAAAAATCATCAGAAAAATTCAATCTATCCATCTGTAATGGTTTCATGCATGACAAAACAAGTTAACCTTGCTGTTTAAGCAGAACAATATAATACACTAATAAGGCTATGTTTAATGAGCTAACATTTGAATCTTTGATTCAAATGAGTTCATCCCCTTCTGTTTTAGCTTGCATTAGGCCAAGACACTTTCATCTTACCATGTCATAGCATGCATCATATTGTTGCATATTGTCATGTGTTGATTATGTCCGGTGTGCTTTTCATGGTAGGTTCTGCCTCCGAGGATAACCCCGAGTATCCGTCTGAAGGGCAGTACCCTACTACCACTACAACAGGCAAGCAACCCATTGATCATTCCGATACAAACCCATGTTCTCGCTTCTGCTCTTGTTTACTGCATTAAGACAACGCGATTCAAACTGCTGTGTGCTACGGTAGTTGAACCCTTATCCTCTACATGACCTGTCATTGCCACAGTAACTAGATGAAACCCACTAGCATGTGTAGGAGTTGATTGAGCTATGTATGTGATTCCTACCTTGCTATGCCTGCTATGCTTAGAGTTGTGTCAGGTCTGGTTCATCTGGGTGATGGGCTAGAGTGAAATGATTATGTCGGTAATGTGAGGGATGTGTTGAACATGTTTTGGTAAAGGTATCGATGAGAGGCCATGTAGGAGTACATGGTGGGTTGTTTCATTGAGGCCACCCATAAGAACTGAGATATGTATGTGTGATTTAAGATGCACTTACTACCATACATTGGGCTCGAAACCAATGGACCCTCTCGGCTTCTTAATCACCCTAGTACTCTGTCCAGGAGTTGCAAATAGTTTCTGGTGTTTGTAGGTTATGGTTGGCGGCCGTGCGAAGCGCCGACCCTAGGGGTGGGCTATGTTGCGGTAGATACACCGTGGCACGGTGTACCGAGTCACCCGTTTGGTGTCTCGGGAACCCTGTTCACATCGTTCGGGGCCGTATGTGGAAACCTCGGCCGGACTCCCTATGGATGGAACCTGGATAGGCGATGCACCTGTACTAGAGACTTGAGTGTTTGGGTAGGCCGTGGCTGACACCCTCGTTGGGCTTCCGCTTGAAGGTTGCCGAGTACATGTCGTGTAAACGGCGGTAAGTGGTGAAAGCGTGTATGAAGAAGTGCACCCCTGCAGGGTATAAACTATTCGAATAGCCGCGTCCGCGGTAAAGGACTACCTGGTTGCCTATACAGTTCATAGACAAGTTAATGGATACTACTAAAAGACTCAAGATAAGTGTGAGTACCGAGGATGGCCCTCTCGTAGGATAACGAGGGAGGATCCCCGGTGGAGTATTGTGTTGGTGAGTAGTGGACTCGTGTGCGAAAACTATTTTACTAGTGGAGTTCCGTAGGTTAGCTTAGCCAAGAGTCAAAGTTGGCTTGCTGCAATAACCCCACCACCTTCTTGAGAATGAGCATGTATAGTAGGATCTGATGTAAGACTTGCTGAGTACCTTTGTACTCATGTTTGCTTAATTACTGTTTTCACACGACAACACCACCCCCTCCGATGGGTTCTACGTAGACCTTGATGTCGACGAGTGACTAGCCACCCAGGTGGCGGTCTTGGCCATGGAGGGCCCTATGTAGATAGACAGGCTTCGAGAAGCCTTCTTTCTTTCTAGTGTCTGTACTCAGACTATTTGCTTTTGCTTGTGCTTGTATGGTTGTATGACTTGAGTGTCGGGTCATGTGACCCCTACCTGTATGAACTTGTTATGTATGGCTCTATGGAGCCTTTAAATAAAGTACTTGAGTTGTAGAGTTTTGTTGTGATGCCATGTTGTATGTACTCATATCGGGCATATTGTGTGTATGATTGAAATGCTTGGTATGAGTGGGATTCGACAATCTAGTTGTTTGTCCTTGGCAGCCTTTCTTATGGGGAAATGTAGTCTAGTGTTCCTCGAGCCATAGTAGTCCGCTACAGCCCGGTTCACCGGAGTCCTGCTAGCCCAACACTACTGCTCAGGACACTTGACTGGCCGGCATGTGTTTCACTTCGTTCCTATGTCTGTCCCTTCGGGGAAATGTCACGCGGTGACATCCGGAGTCCTGCCTAGCCTGCTACAGCCCGGGTTCCCCGGAGTCCTGTTAGCCCAGTGCTACAGCCCGGATTCACTCGCTGATGACCGACATGCTCGATGTGATTCATGTATGCCTGTCTCCATAGGTCTGTGCCGCTTTGGATTCACGACTAGCCATGTCGGCCCAGGTTCTCTGTCATATGGATGCTAGCGACACTATCATATTCGTGAGCCAAAAGGCGCAAACGGTCCCGGGCCATAGTAAGGCGACACCCGTGGGATACCGTGCGTGAGGCCGCAATGTGATATGAGGTGTTACTGGCTAGATCGATGTGACTTGGAATCGGGGTCCTAACAGCATTGGCATCAGAGCCGGACTGCCTGTAGGTTCGTTGAGCCAAACTGGTCGATGTCGAGTCTAGAAATGCTTAGTTATATGTAGGGGAATTGATTGTGGGAGGGAACGTAAGGCTCTTTTACTCCTTTATCTTATGCCCTCTGATCTGAGTCATTCTCTTCTCATTCAACGTGGGTTAAGGACTAGGCTCTCTTTTTCTGTCAGGTTCACGTGTTACTAATCCGTAGTAGCTTACAGGATTGTTGTTACAAGCCCCAGTTCAGTTTCTACTATTTCTGGTATGTTGCTAATTGAATCAGAACCTTGATATGATGTTGTTGAGTGGTATTGCAAACTGTTGTGGATGTCTCAAATCTTTTTCTGAGCATTTACAACTGTTATGCTGTCCAATTTTCCCTAGAAATTCTAATGTCTTTGCATTGTGGTTGTGCTTTCAGATGGCCAACCGTGCTCAAAACCAAGTGGTTTGCCTGACCCGGTGCCTCGACGTGCCCGGTCATACTGCTATGTTAGTCCGGGTAATGATCGAGACGGGTTACCGTTGGTATCCCGAATACACCATCGAAGAGCAATTCCGAGACTTCAATCAAAGCCAATATTTCTGCACCGTACGGATATTTCCTTCTTATCCTGGATCTACCGAGCCCCTCCACTGTTCCTATGGACTCGGGGTTACTATTGAGATGGCTGTGCAGGATGCTGCCTATTCCATGATGACCATCATGCGAGTCCGGACTGGCCTGCTTCGGAACACCGACTTCCGTTACATGCCAGATTCACTTCCGGCAGCGCAAGGGTATCTCCAGGCTATCTATGCTGACTCCACTCAGGAGGACTCACTAACTCGTACCACTGCCGAGATTCTCGAGGATAAAGACCGAGAGAATCGGGCCTTGAGGCTGGAGCTTTTCAACACCCGTGCTGATCATTGGGCCACATTGACTCGGTTTGCACCTGCGGTGCAAGCTGGATGTATGGATAAAAGGGATCTGTATCCCGTGAGATCTGCTCTGCCAGACATGGTGGATTGGCGTGATTTGGGAGGCATCACCCCACCCCGTGGTCCCCGCAGGCCACCGTTTGTTGGTCCAAGACCCCATCCTAGTCCCTTTGGTCCACAAGCTCCTCAGGACCGTCTGTTCCCGGATGATCACATTGAACTTCCAGGCTATGGAGGTGACTTCTATGAGGACTACTACGGAGCTGTCTGAGTTAGTAGTAGTACCACCAGTATTGTAATAGTTGTATCTTCACTGTCCTGCGTGACTTGTGGAATATGACTTTGTGTGTAATCAATTCCGGAGGTGTAGACAAATAATGTATAGGAGCTTGGAATGCCTCCGATGAGATGAAACGTCTTTCATCATAGTTGTACTGTAGCCTGGGCTTGTACTAAACTATGTATGGTGTGTATGACCGTTGGTATATATATGGCAGTTCTATATTACCATGACATACAGATGAACATCTCTGCATTCCGTGTTGTCCATTACATTCTGCACTTCCTTGCTAAGTTGTGCCATCCTTATCTAAACCGTTGTTTTGTTTTCTCCTAGGATGGTCAACACCCGCAGCAACCCCGCTGCCCCGGAGCAGGGGGAAGCCAGTGCAGTTAGGGGTGAAAATCTGCCTCACCCGCCTTCTCTGGCCGAAGTGATGCTGGAGGCGGAAAGAAACAAGCGTGAGACTAACCGCCTGCTAGAGCGGATTGAGCAGAACACTGCACGCCATCAGCTAAATGACTTGGTGTCAATCAATGACTTTATCAAGCTGTACCCACCAAAGTTTAACCATTCTGTCGAGCCCCTCGACGCGGATGACTGGCTTCGCAGCATCACCCACAAGCTACGTTCTGCCAACGTAGCCGAAGCCGACAAGGTTACTTATGCTGCCTATCACCTCGAAGGCCCTGCTAGCCTTTGGTGGTAAAACTTTGAAGCTATGCGCCCGGTCGGTCAAATCACTACTTGGGCTGAATTTAGTGAGGCTTTCCGTGAGCATCACATTCCAGAAGGTCTCATGGATTGCAAGAGCGAGGAGTTCTGCAATTTCACCCAAGGAAGACTGACTGTGGATGCATATAGTCGTGAATTTGGGAATCTGGCACGATATTCTCCTGAAGAAGTATCTACCGACGCTAAGAAGCAGGCAAGGTTCTGCAAGGGACTTAGCCCTGAGCTTCGCCGCGATCTTCGTCTGCACGAGTGCACCTCCTTTCAGAAGTTGGTCAACAAAGCCATCAGTGCTGAGTCAGGTCAGTCTGACTATGACGCTTCATGCAAGCACTCACGTGATTTTGGCTCTTCATCTGGTTCTGGATCTCAGAAGCGCCGGGTGTGGATCCCAAGCACGGCACTGCCACCCAGGTTCATTCCGAGGCCATCCTTTGAGGCTCCTCGTCCCAACCAGCAGTTTGCACCGCCCAAGCCCTATGGTGGCCCCGCTGCTAATGCTGCTCCACGCCCCAATGTTGTGACATGTTTCAAGTGTGGAGAGCCGGGTCATTATAGCCGAGAGTGTCCTCAGAACAACAACCCCAATCAGTCTGGAAAGTCCGTTGGCCGTGGTAAGCCAGCGGGAAAGACATTCTAGGCCAAGCCAGTCACCACTGCACGTGGCCATGTCAACTATGTCTCAGCCGAGGAGGCTCACGAGGATCCTAACGTCGTCCTTGGTACGCTCCTTGTTAACTGCCATCCGGCATCTGTTCTTTTCGATACTGGAGCATCTCATTCATTCATATCCGAGAACTATGCTCGATTGCATAACACGCCGTTCTGTGACATGCCCACTTCCATGGTAATTCAAACTCTGGGTTCCAAATGGCAAACTTCTAGAGTAAGCCATGGGAACGAAATTCTTGTCGATAGACTTGTCTTCCTTGCATCCTTAATAGCTCTCAAGTCCTCGGACATAAACATCATCTTGGGTATGGACTAGATGTCAGCTCATTATGCTAAGATTGATTGTGCCACTAGAACTATTCAACTTACTCACTCATCGGGCAAGACAGTCAATGTCTTAACTCGAGTGGCCAAGCGCCAGTTTTACTCCCTAAATGCCAACCCCCTTCCAGACCTTGAGGATGTTCCGGTAGTCCGGGATTTCCCGGATGTCTTCCCGAGGAACTGCCAGGTGTCCCACCTGACAGGGATGTCGAGTTTGTGATAGACCTTGTTCCAGGAACCGTTCCAATTTCTAGAAGACCCTACAAGATGGCACCCTTAGAACTAGCCGAGCTTAAGAACCAACTCGATGAGTCCTTGAAAAAGGGTTTCATCCGTCCTAGTTCCTCTCCTTGGGCTTGCCCCGTCCTCTTTGTTAAGAAGAAGGATGGAACGGATAGAATGGTTGTAGATTACCGACCTGTCAACTTGGTCACCATCAAGAACAAGTATCCGCTTCCCAGGATCAACGATCAGTATGATCAGCTCGCTGGATCCTTAATCCTTTCCAAGATGGATTTGAGGTTGGGCTACCATCAAATCAAAATCAGAAACGGGGACATTCCCAAAACGGCCTTTGTTACCCGTTATGGCTAATACGAGTACACCGTTATGTCCTTCGGTTTAACCAATGCCCCAGCCACCTTCTCCCGGTTAATGAACTCGGTCTTCATGGAGTATTTGGATAAATTCGTCGTAGTTTATCTCGATGACATACTCATCTACTCCAAGAATGAAGAGGAACATGCCGAACATCTAAGGCTGGTATTGATGAAACTTCGAGAGCATCGCCTTTATGCCAAATTCTCCAAGTGTGAATTTTGGTTGCCAGAAGTGACCTATCTAGGCCATGTAATCTCTGGTAAGGGTATTGCTGTCAATCCCGAGCGAGTTCAAGCCGTCCTTGATTGGACTCCACCTGAGACGGTCAAGCAAGTCCGGAGCTTCCTTGGCTTAGCGAGCTATTGCTGCCGCTTCGTCGAGAATTTCTCCAAGGTTGCTAAACCTCTAACTGAACTCCTCAAGAAAGATAAAAAGTTCGAGTGGACCGCACAGTGCGAGTTCAGCTTTCAGGAACTGAAAAGACGCCTGACATCTGCTCCCGTACTGGTACCACCAGATTTCTCCAAGGACTTTGTTATCTATTGCGACGCCTCGCGACAAGGAGTAGATTGCATACTCATGCAGGATCGTCAGATAATTGCCTATGCTTCACGGCAATTACACCCACATGAGGAAAATTATCCCACACATGATCTAGAGCTTGCCGTTGTAGTCCATGCACTTAAAACTTGGCGACATTACCTCCTAGGTAATCGTTGCGAGATCTTCACCGATCACCAAAGTTTGAAATATATCTTCACCCAATCAGATTTGAATCTCAGGCAAAGACGTTGGGTCGAGTTGATCTCGGATTACGACTTAGGAATAACTTACACCCCGGGCAAAGCCAATGTCATGGCTGATGCGCTAAGTCGTAAATCTTATTGTAACAACTTGATGTTACACAAAAGTCAACCACTTCTCCACGAGGAATTTCATAAACTCAATCTTCACATTGTTCCTCGAGGATTCCTATCCACATTGGTGGCGAAACCTACCCTTATGGATCAGATCATCAAGGCACAGAAGGTAGATCCGGGAATCTCCCATATTAAGAGAAGCATTAAGAAAGGAGTCGCGAATTGTTTCTCCGTTGATGATCAAGGTGTCATATACTTTGGAAACCACTTAGTGGTTCCAAAGGCACGAAACTTGAGGCGGCTGATCACTAAGGAAGCTCATGAATCCCCTCTCACCATTCATCCCGGTAGTACTAAAATGTATCAAGACCTACGCCAGAGGTTTTGGTGGACTAGGATGAAGAGAGAAATCGCTCAATACATTGCTAATTGCGACGTTTGTCGTCGTGTTAAAGCAGAGCATCAACGGCCTGCTGGCACCCTTCAACCTTTGGCTATTCCCGAGTGGAAATGGGATAAAATCAGTATGGATTTCATCACTGGGTTTCCCAGGACCAAGAGAGGGAATAATTCCATCTTCGTCGTGATCGACCGTCTTTCCAAGGTAGCCCATTTCCTACCTGTTCGTGAGAGTATCACCGCTAGCCAGCTAGCTGACTTGTACATCTCCCAAATAGTGTCTCTTCATGGTGTTCCACTGGAAATTAACTCAGACCGTGGGAGTCTCTTCACCTCTCGATTTTGGGAAAGTTTCCAAAATGCTATGGGAACTCGTCTATCTTTTAGCACCGCCTTCCATCCTCAATCAAGTGGTCAAGTAGAACGAGTCAATCAAATTCTGGAAGATATGCTCCGAGCCTCTGTCATCTCGTTCGGAATGGGTTGGGAGAAATGCCTTCCATTCGCGGAGTTTGCTTACAACAATAGTTATCAAGCTAGCTTGGGAAAGACTCCTTTCGAAGTTCTCTATGGACGAAAATGCCGAACGCCTCTTAACTGGTCAGAAACCGGGGAAAGACAACTCTTTGGCCCGGATATGATTCAGGAAGCAGAAGAATAGGTTCGCGTTATTCGTGAGAAATTGAAAACAGCCCAATCTCGTCAAAAGAGCCAATATGATCGTAGACATAAGCTCATGACTTATGAAGTCGGCGAGAAGGCTTACCTTCGGGTTACTCCGTTAAAGGGAACCCATCGTTTCGGTATCAAAGGCAAATTGGCTCCTCGTTACATTGGACCCTTTCGCATTCTCGCCAAACGAGGAGAAGTTGCCTACCAATTGGAACTACCTTCACATCTTTCCAGAGTTCACGATGTCTTGCACGTTTCTCAACTCAGGCATTGCTTCGCGGATCCTATCCGTGGAGTGGACCACGAAACGCTTGATCTATAAGATAACCTCTCATATCGGGAATATCCCGTTCATATCCTTGATCAAGCCGAGCGTACCACTCGACGTCATAATATCAAGTTTCTCAAGGTTCAATGGTCACACCATTCCGAGAAAGAAGCCACTTGGGAAAGGGAGGATCGTCTTCGACTCGAGTACCCCACCTTCTTCCCGGAGGATCCTAAATCTCGGGACGCGATTCTTTTGAGTGGGGGTGAGTTGTCACACCCTAGCCAGCTCAAGCATTAGAGTGTGCATCATGTTTAAATTTCCCTTAAATTTGAAATGGGGATGTCAGAACCCCCAGCACCCCCCTGGAACAACTAGGGTTTACTAAAAAACTTTTCAATGAACCTGAAATGCCCTTCTAAAAATCCCACCTTTTTTGTTTTGGGTTAAAACCCCTGACAAAAATGGTGCACATTTTTCTAGGATATCTAAGGTCATTGGATTAATCCTTATGGTATTTGCATTTGGGCATTTAAATGCTATAAAATATTTTAAATGCTCAAATAATCATAAACTAAAATGTTTGCTGTTGGATATATTCTAAGCATTAGCCATGATTAATTTTATGATTTATGGAAATACCCTGGCATTTTTAATAAAGCTCTGAAGCTACAGAAATAATAGAATAAATAAGAAAAACAGAAAAGGAGAGAGATAAGTAACTTACCTGGCGCAGCCCACCGAGCCCACCGGCTCGGCCCAGTCCACTGGCACTTGCCAGTCGTCCTCCTCTTCCCTCCAGGAGGACGAGGAGCGCGTGGCCGGCGCCCGCGGCCACACGCCGGCCACCTCCTACTTCCGCCGACGCCCTGAGGCGTCTAGGAGTGCCACGCCGACCCCCACGTCTCCCTCTCTTTCTTCCCACTCTCCCCGTGGCCTCTCCCCCTCTATGGCTCTCTCCCCATCTCCCTGCCGAGCGCAGCCGTCGCCGCCGACAAGCTCCACCGCAGCCACCGCCGTCCATTCGTTGCGCCATCATGCCAGGAAGCTCCGCCGTTGTCGACTACATCAAGTAGGCCGAGCCCCGAGCGCTCGCTCGCCCCGAAGACGTTGCACCGAGCTCGTCCCCAACTCCGGCCACCGGAGATCCCCTTCGCCGTCCCCGCCGCATCAGCTCATCCCCGACCTCTCCGACTGCCTCGAAGAGACCCCCGTGAGCTCAGCCACCTCCCCACCCTCTCCGTTCTCTCTCTCGAGCCCCGTAGTGACCGCACGTAGCTCACCCGCACGCACCGTCGCGGAGCTCGTCGCCGACGAGGCTCCGGCCAACCAATGGCCGCGCCACCCTGTCCACTAGTCCTACCGCACCTCCAGGAGCTCAACGCACCAATCCACGCGCCTCCCCGTGCCCCCTAGCAACTAGCTCGACCTCACCCGAGCTCCGGTCGCCGCCAAACTCGTCGCCGGTGATGTTTCCGACCACCCCAGCTCCATCCACTGCCACCACTCGACGTTGCTTCCTCCCCGCATCACGTAGATAGTCTCCGTTGTCCTTTTGGTCGCCGGAGTGCAAATCCCGCGCTGCTCCGCCGTGTCTGGCCTCGCCGGCGAGTTGACCCTGTTTGACCCTGTGTGGGCCCAGGTTGACCCCCCTAAGTCTATGACAGGTGGGGCCGGCCTGCTAATTAGTTTAGGATTTCTTTTAGCTAATTTTAATTAGTTTAGTCACTGACATGTGGGCCCAGGCCCCACTGACAGCTAATTAGTGTTAATTTAATTCTGTTAATTAGCTGAGTCATTGACAGACGGGGCCCACCAGTCAGGTTTGACCTGGCCGACCCAGTTGACCCGCTGACGTCACACCTATGTCATGCTGACGCATTAATTCAATTACTGGATTTATTCTTTAATAGGAAATTCCAGAAAATAGCCAAAACTTCTAAAAATCATAGAAAATCAACCATAACTCCAAATGCAAAGATTTATATATGAAAAATCATCAGAAAAATTGAATCTATCCATCTGTAATGGTTTCATGCATGACAAAACAAGTTAACCTTGCTGTTTAAGCAGAACAAGATAATACACTAATAAGGCTATGTTTAATGAGCTAACATTTGAATCTTTGATTCAAATGAGTTCATCCCCTTCTGTTTTAGCTTGCATTAGGCCGAGACACTTTCATCTTGCCATGTTGTAGCATGCATCATATCGTTGCATATTGTCATGTGTTGATTATGTCCGGTGTGCTTTTTGTGGTAGGTTCTGCCTCCGAGGATAACCCCGAGTATCCGTCTGAAGGGCAGTACCCTACTACCACTACAACAGGCAAGCAACACATTGATCATTCCGATACAAACCCATGTTCTTGCTTCTGCTCTTGTTTACTGCATTAAGACAATGCGATTCAAACTGCTGTGTGCTACGGTAGTTGAACCCTTATCCTCTACATGACCTGTCATTGCCACAGTAACTAGATGAAACCCACTAGCATGTGTAGGAGTTGATTGAGCTATGTATGTGATTCCTACCTTGCTATGCCTGCTATGCTTAGAGTTGTGTCAGGTCTGGTTCATCTGGGTGATGGGCTAGAGTGAAATGATTATGTCGATAATGTGAGGGATGTGTTGAACATGTTTTGGTAAAGGTATCGATGAGAGGCCATGTAGGAGTACATGGTGGGTTGTTTCATTGAGGCCGTCCATAAGAACTGAGATATGTATGTGTGATTTAAGATGCAGTTACTACCATACATTGGGCTCGAAACCAATGGACCCTCTCGGCTTCTTAATCACCCTAGTACTCTGTCCAGGAGTTGCAAATAGTTTCTGGTGTTTGTAGGTTATGTGTTGGCGGCCGTGCGTAGAGCTGACCCTAGGGGTGGGCTATGTTGCGGTAGATACACCGTGTCACGGTGTACCGAGTCACCCGTTTGGTGTCTCGGGAACCCTGTTCACATCGTTCGGGGCCGTATGTGGAAACCTCGGCCGGACTCCCTGCGGATGGAACCTGGATAGGCGATGCACCTGGACTAGAGACTTGAGTGTTTGGGTAGGCCGTGGCCGACACCCTCGTTGGGCTTCCGCTTGAAGGTTGCCGAGTACATGTCGTGTAAACGGCGGTAAGTGGTGAAAGCGTGTATGAAGAAGTACACCCCTGCAGGGTATAAACTATTCGAATAGCCGCGTCCGCGGTAAAGGACTACTTGGTTGCCTATACAGTTCATAGACAAGTTAATGGATACTACTAAAAGACTCATGATAAGTGTGAGTATCGAGGATGGCCCTCTCGTAGGATAACGAGGGAGGATCCCCGGTGGAGTATTGTGTTGGTGAGTAGTGGACTCGTGTGCGAAAACTATTTTACTAGTGGAGTTCCGTAGGATAGCTTAGCCAAGAGTCAAAGCTGGCTTGCTGCAATAACCCCACCACCTTCTTGAGAATGAGCATGTATAGTAGGATCTGATGTAAGACTTGCTGAGTACCTTTGTACTCATGTTTTCTTAATTACTGTTTTCAGACGACAACACCGCCCCCTCCGATGGGTTCTACGTAGACCTTGATGTCGACGAGTGACTAGCCACCCAGGTGGTGATCTTGGCCATGGAGGGCCCTTTGTAGATAGATAGGCTTCGAGAAGCCTTCTTTCTTTCTAGTGTCTGTACTCAGACTAGTTGCTTCCGCTTGTGCTTGTATGGTTGTATGACTTGAGTGTCGGGTCATGTGACCCCTACCTGTATGAACTTGTTATGTATGGCTCTATGGAGCCTTTAATTAAAGTACTTGAGTTGTAGAGTTTTGTTTGCCATGTTGTATGTACTCATATTGGGCATATTGTGTGTATGATTGAAATGCTTGGTACGAGTGGGATCCGACAATCTAGTTGTTTGTCCTTGGTAGCCTTTCTTATGGGGAAATGTAGTCTAGTGTTCCTCGAGCCATAGTAGTCCGCTACAGCCCGGTTCACCGGAGTCCTGCTAGCCCAGCACTACTGCTCAGGACACTTGACTGGTCGGCATGTGTTTCACTTCGTTCCTATGTCTGTCCCTTCGGGGAAATGTCACGCGGTGACATCCGGAGTCCTGCCTAGCCTGCTACAGCCCGGGTTCCCCGGAGTCCTGTTAGCCCAGTGCTACAGCCCGGATTCACTCGCTGATGACCGACATGCTCGATGTGATTCATGTATGCCTGTCTCCATAGATCTGTGCCGCTTTGGGTTCACGACTAGCCATGTCGTCCCAGGTTCTCTGTCATATGGATGCTAGCGACACTATCATATACATGAGCCAAAAGGCGCAAACGGTCCCGGGCCATAGTAAGGCGACACCCGTGGGATACCGTGCGTGAGGCCGCAATGTGATATGAGGTGTTACCGACTAGATCGATGTGACTTGGAATCGGGGTCCTGATAGCGACTCCCAAAATTGGGACTCGATCCGCACACCCATTGCCTGATGGGCGATGAAGTGACGGCATGGCGATGCTGGTGAAGGTTGGCTTGCGGAAGCTGGTCTGCTAGTGACACTGAAGTCTCCGGAGTAGGTTGATGAAGAGATGGCGAAGCCCCCGCTCCAGCCGAGATGTCGAAGCCTCGATGTCAGCTGATGAGTCGAAGTAGGTCGGCGTGATGGACATCAGCTTGTAGAAGCAACAGTGCGGCCCTGCCGATGCCGGTCGTGACGTGGTCAATGCCGGCTTGATGAAGTGACCGTGTGGCGATGCCGGTGTGCCCGCTCCGTGTAATCCGTGGGGCGGCGATGTTGGTGATGATTTATCCTACGCGATGCTGAACTCCTGTTCGGCTCGCCGAGATGATGATCCGAATAAGTTGAGCTCGGCTCAACAAATTGACGACGTGTCTAGCACAGGTCGGCAGTCGTGGAGCAATATTGCCGGACTGGTTTGACACCAGCATGATGGTGAAGATCATGTTCAAAAGATTTTAAAGTTAGTGGGAAGTGTTCGGGAACAAAACACAACACCCCATACAAAACTTCCTTCAAAAATGATGTCCGAAATCCCGTTCATAAAAAAGACAAACTCGGGTCGGATTCGTTTTCACACAGAAAACAGATCCGGAAGGTGATGCACTAATCGGAAGGTTCCTGAAGTTTGGGCAGACGGATCGAGCTGAAATTTTGAGGGGTGGTAGATATGGGAATTCCACAGCCGATCAACGGTTGGATCTTCCAAAGGACGTCTGAGCTAGAAGCTGGACACCACGACCTAAACTCGTCCAGATTCTCGTCCAGATTTGACAGGCCTCCAGTATATCGCGGATTGCCAGAGATTCCTCCATCGGAACTCGATGAATTTTCCCAGGGTTGTTGTAGACCCAATTCCGCACAATTCCATCGAAGCAATCGTTAAAACGACACTTGAGGAGGCGGTGGCGGCGGATATGAGTTCGCTGTCCAGAAAAACAGCACGGTCGCCCGAAGGCAATGTTGACGTTGAGCCCCCGGTCTCCTTGGATGATTCCTCCATGATCTTGATAGAGATTGGAGTTGATTTTGATGAAGGTCCTCATCCGAACATGACGATCGGAGGTAGGGCACAGTTCTCGGTCCAGCCAAGGTGACCGGCCGAGCCGACGACGAAGAAGCCGGCGTCGCAGTTGACCTGCGGGCGAGCCATTGATCCTTTTGCCGATCACACAGCGGGACTCTCAATGAAAGCACCAATGTCGGTGTCAAAACCGACGGATCTCGGGTAGGGGGTCCTGAACTGTGCATCTAGGATCGATGGTAACAAAAGGCGGGGGACATGATGTTTACCCAGGTTCGGGCCCTCTCAATGGATGTAATACCCTGCTTCCTGCTTAATTGATCTTGATGATATGAGTATTACAAGAGTTTCTACCACGGGATCGTAGAGGCTAAATTCTAGAAGCTATCCTATGGTATGATTGTTGTATATATCTTCTATCGACTAGCCTGGCCTCGGTTTATATAATGCACCAGAGGCCTAGGATAACAAGAGTCCTAGACGAATACGCCGGTGGGGAGGAGTCCTTGTCTTGATCGTCAAGTCTTGTGGAATCTTCCTTTTATGCGGCAGTTGTCCGAACTGGCCCATGAGTATACGGCCATGGGGGTCCTCGGCCTAATCTAACAGTTCGGGACATGACGTGGTGAGTACCCCCTAGTCTAGGACACCGTCACACACCCACTTAATTTCTTTTGTCGAGCTTTCATACACTTATAGCTCTAGTGCATCCGTTGCATGGCAATCCGTACTCACTCACATTGATATCTGTTGATGGGCATCTCCATAGCCTGTTGATACGCCTAGTTGATGTGAGACTATCTTCTCCTTTTTGTCTTCTCCACAACCACCATTCTATTCCACCTATAGTGCTATGTCCATGTGTAACGCCCTCGATGCGGCTATATCTCCCACGTGTCGAAGCGCGACTTAGAGGCATAACCGCATTGAAAGCAATGTCGCAAGTGAGGTAATCTTCACACAACCCATGTAATACATAAGGGAAAGAGATACATAGTTGGCTTACAATCGCCACTTCACACAATACGTGAATAAAGCATTACATCATCCAGATACAATCAAGGTCCGACTACGGAACCAAAATGAAAGAAGACTACCCCGAATGCTACACAGATCCCCGATCGTCCCAACTGGGCTCCACTACTGATCAACTGAAACGAAACAACACAATGAACGGGATCTTCATCGAGCTCCTCCTTGAGCTCGGTTGTGTCACCTGTACGGTATCATCGGCACCTGCAAACTGGTTTTGGGAGTATCTGTGAGTCACGGGGACTCAACAATCTCACACCCTCGCGATCAAGACTATTTAAGCTTATGGGTAGGGAAAAGGTATGAGGTGGAGTTGCAGCAAGCGACTAGCATATTTGGTGGCTAACATACGCAAAAGAGAGCGAGAAGAGAAGGCAAAAGCACGATCGATGAACTATGATCAACAAGTGATCCTAGAACAACCTACGTCAAGCATTACTCCAACACCGTGTTCACTTCCCGGACTCTGCCGAGAAGAGACCATCACGACGACACACGCGGTTGATGCATTTTAATTAAGTTAAGTTTCAGGTTTTCTACAACCGGACATTAACAAATTCCCATTTGCCCATAACCGTGGGCTCGGCTTTCGAAAGTTCAAAACCCTGCAGGGGTGTCCCAACTTAGCCCATCACAAGCTCTCACGGTCAACGAAGGATATTCCTTCTCCCAAGACAATCCGATCAGACTCGACATCCCGGTTACAAGACATCCTCAACAATGGTAAAACAAGTCCAGCAAGACTGCCCGATGCGCCGACATCCCGATAGGAGCTGCACATATCTCGCTCTCAGGGCACACCGGATAAGCAATCCGTACAACTAAAACCAGCCCTCGAGTTTCCCCGAGGTGGCGCTGCAAGGGGCTCTAGTTTGGACCAACACTTAGACTAGCACTGGCCCGAGGGAGGGGGGGTTAAAATAAGATGACCCTCGGGATGTGCGACTCCCAAGGGAAAAAGGCTAGGTGGCAAATGGTAAAACCAAGGTTGTGCCTTGCTGGAGGAGTTTTATTCAAAGTGAACTGTCAAGGGGTTCCCATTATAACCCAACCGTGTAAGGAACGCAAAATCCGGGAACATAACACCGATATGACGGAAACTAGGGTGGCAAGAGTGGAACAAAACACCAGGCATAAGGCCGAGCCTTCCACCCTTTACCAAGTATATAGATGCATTAATATAAATAAGAGATATTGTGATATCCCAACAAAATATCCATGTTCCAACAAGGAACAAACTCCAATCTTCACCTGCAACTAACAAAGCTATAAGAGGGGCTGAGCAAAGTGGTAACATAGCCAAACAACGGTTTGCTAGGACAAGGTGGGTTAGAGGCTTGGCTTAACAAAATGGGAGGCATGATAAGCAAGTGGTAGGTATCGCAGCATAGGCATAGCAAAAGAGCGAGCAACTAGCAAGCAAAGATAGAAGTGATTTCGAGGGTATGGTCATCTTGCCTGAAATCCCGCAAGGAAGAAGAACGAGTCCATGAAGAAGACAAACGGACGTAGTCGAACGAATCCTCACAAACGCAATGTTATTGGAACCAACCCGAAGAAGCAACACCGGAAAGGAGCAAACAACATAGTAAACAACCATCACATAAACATGGCATGATGCACAAACAATTATGATGCATGTCCGGTTTAATGAGGCATGGCATGGCAAAATGCACAAACAACCCTATAAATTAAGTGGAGCTCAATATGCAACTCCGTTGCATATTGACGAAACACCACGTGACTTATCTAGTTCGATCTCATTTATGTACCCAACAAGATTAAATGTTGATTAACATGGCAATAGATGAAGCTAAGTAAAAATACCTATCTAGTCAAGTTTAAATGAGGCCAGAAGCAACGAACAACAATTCCGGAAAATCCTCATATGCATATATTAGGTTTGGTACTGTTCTGCCCTAAACACAATTTTAGAGTTGTTAAACATGCAAAGAGATGCCACCATGATAAACTAGGCATTTTTCTACCCCATTTACATATAAAGATTATTTAAATCCAAGCTACGGTTATTTAGTTATGAATTAAATCATTTTAACATGGCATAGGGGCAAATTTAATCAAACCGCATTTTAAACATTTTAAACATAGATGAAAAAGACATATTATGAAACTAGATGAAAAACTAAGCATATTTCATATAAAGTTTGTTTTAAACCGATGCACGGTTAATTAGTTATTAAATGCATGAACAACAAGGGGTAATATGAAAATATGCAGTTTTTCTGTAAATAGCAAAATTCGCTCCTAGCAGGAAAAATATATATCGGGCCGAAACTGCACATGGGCCAACAGTGTAAAAGGAGAGGGGGCGGCTCACCCATGGGCCTCGGCCTGGTTCAGAGAAGGAGGCAGGCACGCAGCTGGCCTAACAGATCTGGGCCACGGGGAGGCTTGCGGCCCAGGAGTCTGCCCACGTGGTGCTCAAACGAGTCAACGGGGATGAAAGGCCGAAGCAGAGCAGCGCACGACAGGGGCCAGCGGGCACGATGCAGAGCAGCGCCTGAGCTCCGGTGAGCGGGCAAGGCGGAGGGAGAAGGGCGGCGGCGAGGACCACTCCGGCGAGGCAGGGGTCGGGGCGCATCACGTTCTCTTGCTCGAATCAGAAATGGGGATGTCAGAACCCACAGCATCCCCCTGGAACAACTAGGGTTTACTAAAAAAACTTTTCAATGAACCTGAAATGCCCTTCTAAAAATCCCACCTTTTTGTTTTGGGTTAAAACTGTTGGAAATATGCCCTAGAGGCAATAATAAATTGGTTATTATTATATTTCCTTGTTCATGATAATCGTTTATTATCCATGCTATAATTGTATTGATAGGAAACTCAGATACATGTGTGGATACATAGACAACACCATGTCCCTAGTAAGCCTCTAGTTGACTAGCTCGTTGATCAACAGATAGTCATGGTTTCCTGACTATGGACATTGGATGTCATTGATAACGGGATCACATCATTAGGAGAATGATGTGATGGACAAGACCCAATCCTAAACATAGCACAAGATCGTATAGTTCGTTTGCTAGAGTTTTCCAATGTCAAGTATCTTTTCCTTAGACCATGAGATCGTGTAACTCCCGGATACCGTAGGAGTGCTTTGGGTGTACCAAACGTCACAACGTAACTGGGTGACTATAAAGGTATACTACGGGTATCTCCGAAAGTGTCTGTTGGGTTGACACGGATCAAGACTGGGATTTGTCACTCCGTATGACGGAGAGGTATCACTGGGCCCACTCGGTAATGCATCATCATAATGAGCTCAAAGTGACCAAGTGTCTGGTCACGGGATCATGCATTACGGTACGAGTAAAGTGACTTTGCCGGTAACGAGATTGAACAAGGTATTGGGATACCGACGATCGAATCTCGGGCAAGTAACATACCGATTGACAAGGGAATTTGTATACGGGTTGCTTGAATCTCGACATCGTGGTTCATCGATGAGATCATCGCAGGAGCATGTGGGAAGCCAACATGGGTATCCATGATCCCCTGCTGTTGGTTATTGACCGGAGGAGCAATCTCGGTCATGTACATATGTCTCCCGAACCCGTAGGGTCTACACACTTAAGGTTCGGTGACGCTAGGGTTGTAGGGATATGTATATGCAGTAACCCGATGTTTGTTCGGAGTCCCAGATGAGATCCCGGACGTCACGAGGAGTTCCGGAATGGTCCGGAGGTAAAGAATTATATATAGGAAGTGCTATTTCGGCCATCGGGACAAGTTTCGGGGTCACCGGTATTGTACCGGGACCACCGGAAGGGTCCCGGGGGTCCACCGGTTGGGGCCACCTATCCCGGAGGGCCCCATGGGCTGAAGTGGGAAGGGATCCAGCCCAAAGTGGGCTGGGGCGCCACTTCCCCCTAGGGCCCATGCGCCTAGGGTGGGGGAAACCCTAAAGGAAGAGTCCTAGGAGGGGAAGGCACCTCCTAGGTGCCTTGGGGAGGAGGGATTCCTCCCCTTGGCCGCACCCCCCTAGGAGATTAGATCTCCTAGGGCCGGCCCCCCACTTGGCCCTCCTATATATAGTGGGGAGATGGAGGACTTCTTACCTTGATCTTTGGTGCCTCCCTCTCCCTCTCCAACACATCCTCCTCCTCCATAGTGCTTGGCGAAGCCCTGCCGGAGTACTGCAGCTCCATCAACACCACGCCGTCGTGCTGCTGTTGGAACCATCTCCCTCAACCTCTCCTTCCCCCTTTGCTGGATCAAGAAGAAGGAGACGTTACGCTGACCGTACGTGTGTTGAACGCGGAGGTGCCGTCCGTTCGGCTAGGATCTCCGGTGATTTGGATCACGTCGAGTACGCCTTCCTCATCCCCGTTCTTTGAACACTTCTGCGCGTGATCTACAAAGGTATGTAGATGTAATCCGATCACTCGTTTCTAGATGAACTCCTAGATGGATCTTGGTGAAACCGTAGGAAAATTTTTGTTTTCTGCAACGTTCCCCAACAGTGGCATCATGAGCTAGGTCTATGCGTAGTTTCTATGCACGAGTAGAACACAAAGTAGTTGTGGGCGTTGATTTTGTTCAATATGCTTACCGTTACTATTCCAATCTTGTTTCGACGGTATTGTGGGATGAAGCGGCCTGGACCGACCTTACACGTACTCTTACGTGAGACTGGTTCCACCGACTGACATGCACTAGTTGCATAAGGTGGCTAGCGGGTGTCTGTCTCTCCCACTTTAGTCGGATCGGATTCGATGAAAAGGGTCCTTATGAAGGGTAAATAGCAATTGGCATATCACGTTGTGGTCTTTGCGTAGGTAAGAAACGTTCTTGCTAGAAACCCATAGCAGCCACGTAAAACATGCAAACAACAATTAGAGGGCGTCTAACTTGTTTTTGCAGGGTATGCTATGTGATGTGATATGGCCAAAGGATGTGATGAATGATATATGTGATGTATGAGATGATCATGTTCTTGTAATAGGAATCACGACTTGCATGTCGATGAGTATGACAACCGGCAGGAGCCATAGGAGTTGTCTTAATTTATTTATGACCTGCGTGTCAACATAAACGTCATGTAATTACTTTACTTTATTGCTAACCGTTAGCTGTAGTAGTAGAAGTAATAGTTGGCGAGGCAACTTCATGGAGACATGATGATGGAGATCATGATGATGGAGATCATGGTGTCATGCCGGTGACGATGATAATCATGGAGCCCCGAAGAGGAAGATCAAAAGGAGCAATAAGATATTGGACATATCATGTCACTATTTGATTGCATGTGATGTTTATCATGTTTATACATCTTATTTGCTTAGAACGACGGTAGTAAATAAGATGATCCCTCACTAAAATTTCAAGAAGGTGTTCCCCCTAACTGTGCGCTGTTGCGAAAGTTCGTCGTTTCGAAGCACCACGTGATGATCGGGTGTGATAGATTCTTACGTTCGAATACAACGGGTGTTGACGAGCCTAGCATGTACAGACATGGCCTCGGAACACATGCAAAACACTTAGGTTGACTTGATGAGCCTAGCATGTACAGACATGGCCTCGGAACACAAGAGACCGAAAGGTCGAGCATGAGTCGTATAGAAGATACGATCAACATGAAGATGTTCATCGATGTTGACTAGTCCGTCTCACGTGATGATCGGACACGGCCTAGTTGACTCGGATCATGTAATCACTTAGATGACTAGAGGGATGTCTATCTGAGTGGGAGTTCATAAGATGAACTTAATTATCCTGAACATAGTCAAAAGGTCTTCGCAAATTATGTCGTAGCTCGCGCTTCAGTTCTACTGTTTAGTTATGTTCCTAGAGAAATTTTAGTTGAAAGTTGATAGTAGCAATTATGCGGACTAGGTCCGTAAACTGAGGATTGTCCTCATTGCTTCATAGAAGGCTTATGTCCTTAATGCACCGCTCAGTGTGCTGAACCTCGAACGTTGTCTGTGGATGTTGCGAACATCTGACATACACATTTTGATAACTACGTGATAGTTCAGTTAAACGGCTTAGAGTTGAGGCACCGAAGACGTTTTGAAACGTCGCCAAACATATGAGATGTTTCGAGGGCTGAAATTGGGATTTCAGGCTCGTGCCCACGTCAAGAGGTATAAGACCTCCGACGATTTTCTTAGCCTGCAAACTAAGGGAGGAAAGCTCAATTGTTGAGCTTGTGCTCAGATTGTCTGAGTACAACAATCATTTGAATCGAGTGGGAGTTGATCTTCCAGATGAGATAGTGATGTTTCTCCGAAGTCATTACCACCAAGCTGCTAGAGCTTCGTGTTGAACTATAATATATCAGGGACATATATGATGATCCTTGAGATATTCGCGATGTTTGACACCACAAAAGTAGAAATCAAGAAGGAACATCAATTGTTGATGGTTGGTGAAACCGCTAGTTTCAAGAAGGGCAAGGGCAAAAAGGGATGCTTCATGAAACGGCAAATCAGCTGCTGCTCTAGTGAAGAAACCCAAGGTTGAACCCAAACCCGAGACTAAGTTCTTCTGTAATAAGAGGAACAGCCACTGGAGCAGAATTACCCTAGATACTTGGTAGATGAGAAGGCTGGCAAGGTCGATAGAAGTATATTGGATATACATTGTGTTAATGTGTACTTTACTAGTACTCCTAGTAGCACCAGGGTATTAGATACCGGTTCG
Organism: Triticum urartu; assembly: GCF_003073215.2. Lineage (NCBI taxonomy): Eukaryota > Viridiplantae > Streptophyta > Magnoliopsida > Poales > Poaceae > Triticum > Triticum urartu. The sequence goes on along the minus strand of NC_053022.1, from coordinate 440,393,471 downwards.
GTTGCTAAGTGTTAGTAACTCGAAATAAAAGCTACGGAATAAACGGAGACTAGCTAAAGGTGAGATGACGATATGTGTTGGAAGTATTTCCAAGGTTGATCAAATATCGTACGCTCCCTCTACCATCGAGATTGGTATTAAAACCTAAATAATTGTTATTTGGTGTTTGCGTTGAGCATAGACATGATTGGATTATGTCTATCGCGATACGGTTATTCATTTAAGGAGAATAATGGTTACTCTGTTTATATGAATAATACCTTCAATGGTCTTACGCCTAAAATGAATGGTTTATTGAATCTCGATTGTAGTGATACACATGTTTATGCCAAAAGATATAAGATAGTAATGATAGTACCACCTACTTGTGGCACTGCCACGTAAGTCATATCGGTATAAAACGCATGAAGAAGCTCCATGTTGATAGATCTTTGGGCTCATTCGTTTTGAAAAGTTTGAGACATGCGAACCATGTCTATTGGTGTATATGCATGAAGAAACTCCATGCAAATGGACCGTTTGGACTCACTTGATTTTTGAATCACTTGAGACATGCAAATCATACCACATGGGCAAGATGACTGAAAGCCTCGTTTTTCAGTAAAATGGAACTAGAAAGCAACTTGTTGGAAGTAATACATTTTGATGTGTGTAGTCCAATGAGTGCTGAGACGTGTAGTGGACATCGTTATGTTCTTACTTCACAGATGGTTTGAGTAGATGTTGAGTACATTTACTTGATGAATCACGAGTCTGAATTATTGAAAGGTTCAAGTAATTTCAGGGTGAAGTTGAAAGATCGTCGTGACAAGAGGATAAAAGATCTATGATATGATCATAGAGATGAATATCTGAATTATGAGTTTGGCACAGAATTAAGACATTGTGGAAATTGTTTCACAACTAATACAGCCTGGAACACCGTAGTGTGATGTCCGAACATCATAACTGCACCCTATTGGATATGATGCATACCATGATGTCTCTTATCAAATTACCACAATAGTTTATGGGTTAGGCATTAAAGACAACCACATTCACTTTAAATAGGGCACCACGTAATTCCGATGAGATGACACCGTATGAACTATGGTTTAGGGAAACCTAAGCTGTCATTTCTTAAAAGTTTGGGGCTGCGACGCTTATGTGAAAAAGTTTCAGGCTGATAAGCTCGAACCCAAAGCGGATAAATGCATCTTCATAGGACACCCAAAACAGTTGGGTATACCTCCTGTCTCAGATTCGAAAGCAATAAGGGATTGTTTCTAGAATCGGGTCCTTTCTCGAGGAAAAGTTTCTCTCGAAAGAATTGAGTGGGAGGATGGTGGAGACTTGATGAGGTTATTGAACCATCTCTTCAACTAGCGTGTGGCAGGGCACAGGGAGTTGTTCCTGTGGCACCTACACCAATTGAAGTGGAAGCTTATGATAGTGATCATGAAACTTCAGATCAAGTCACTACCAAACCTCGTGGGATGACAAGGATGCGTACTACTTCAGAGTGGTACGTAATCCTGTCTTGGAAGTCATGTTGCTAGACAACAATGAACCTACGAGCTATGGAGAAGCGATGGTGGGCCCGGATTCCGATAAATGGCTCGAGGCCATTAAATCCGAGAGAGGATCCATGTATGAAAACAAAGTGTAGACTTTGGCAGAACAGCTCGATGGTTGTAAGGCTGTTGAGTGCAGATGGATTTTAAAAGGAAGACGGACAATGATGGTAAGTATCACCATTAAGAAAGCTCGACTTGTCGTTAAGAAGTTTCCTACAAGTTCAAGGAGTTGACTACGGTGAGACATGCTCACTCGTAGCGATGCTAAGAGTCTGTTGGAATTATATTAGCGATTACTGCATTATTTATGAAATCTTGCAGATAGGATGTCAAAACATTGTTTCCTCGACGATTTTCTTGAGGAAAGGTTGTATGTGATACAACCGGAAGGTTTTTGTCAATCCTGAAAGATGCTAATAAGTATGCCAAGCTCCAGCAATCCTTCTAAGGACTGGAGTAAGCATCTCGGAGTTGGAATGTATGCTTTGATGAGATGATCAAAGATTTTGGGTGTATACAAAGTTTATGAGAAACTTGTATTTCCAAAGAAGTGAGTGGGAGCACTATAGAATTTCTGATGAGTATATGTTGTTGACATATTGTTGATCAGAAATGATGTAGAATTTCTGGAAAGCATATAGGGTTATTTGGAAAGTGTTTTTCAATGGAAAGCCTGGATTAAGCTACTTGAACATTGAGCATCAAGATCTATAAGGATAGATCAAAACGCTTAATGGTGCTTTCAAATGAGCACATACCTTGACATGATCTTGAAGGTGTTCAAGATGGATCAGTCGAAGAAGGAGTTCTTGCCTGAGTTGTAAGGTATGAAGTTAAGACTTAAAGCTCGACCACGGCAGAATAGAGAGAAAGGACGAAGGTCGTCCCCTATGCTTAAGACATAGGCTCTACAGTATGCTATGCTGTGTACCACACCTGAAATGTGCCTTGCCATGAGTCAGTCAAGGGGTACAAGAGTGATCTAAGAATGGATCACAGGACAGCGGTCAAAGTTATCCTTAGTAACTAGTGGACTAAGGAATTTTCTCGATTATGGAGGTGGTAAAAGAGTTCGTCATAAAGGGTTACGCCGATGCAAACTTTGACACTAATCCAGATTATTCTGAGTAGTAAACTGGATTCGTATAGTAGAACAGTTATTTGGAATAGCTCCAAATGTAGCGTAGTAGTTGCATCTACAAGATGACATAAGAAATTTGCGAAGTACATACGGATCTGAAAGATTCAGACCCATTGACTATAACATCTCTCACAAGCATAACATGATCAAACCCAGAACTCATCGAGTGTTAATCACATGGTAATGTGAACTAGATTATTGACTCTAGTAAACTCTTTGGGTGTTAGTCACATGGGGATGTGACCTTGAGTGTTAGTCACATAGCGATGTGAACTAGATTATTGACTCTAGTGCAAGTGGGAGACTGTTGGAAATATGCCCTAGAGGCAATAATAAATTGGTTATTATTATATTTCCTTGTTCATGATAATCGTTTATTATCCATGCTATAATTGTATTGATAGGAAACTCAGATACATGTGTGGATACATAGACAACACCATGTCCCTAGTAAGCCTCTAGTTGACTAGCTCGTTGATCAAAAGATAGTCATGGTTTCCTGACTATGGAAATTGGATGTCATTTGATAACGGAATCACATCATTGGGAGAATGATGTGATGGACAAGACCCAATCCTAAACATAGCACAAGATCGTATAGTTCGTTTGCTAGAGTTTTCCAATGTCAAGTATCTTTTCCTTAGACCATGAGATCGTGTAACTCCCGGATACCGTAGGAGTGCTTTGGGTGTACCAAACGTCACAACGTAACTGGGTGACTATAAAGGTATACTACGGGTATCTCCGAAAGTGTCTGTTGGGTTGACACGGATCAAGACTGGGATTTGTCACTCCGTATGACGGAGAGGTATCACTGGGCCCACTCGGTAATGCATCATCATAATGAGCTCAAAGTGACCAAGTGTCTGGTCACGGGATCATGCATTACGGTACGAGTAAAGTGACTTGCCGGTAACGAGATTGAACGAGGTATTGGGATACCGACGATCGGATCTCGGGCAAGTAACATACCGATTGGCAAAGGGAATTGTATACGGGGTTGCTTGAATCCTCGACATCGTGGTTCATCCAATGAGATCATCGAGGAGCATGTGGGAGCCAACATGGGTATCCAGATCCCCTGTTGGTTATTAACCGGAGAGCGATCTCGGTCATGTCTACATGTCTCCCGAACCCGTAGGGTCTACACACTTAAGGTTCGGTGACGCTAGGGTTGTAGGGATATGTATATGCAGTAACCCGAATGTTGTTCGGAGTCCCAGATGAGATCCCGGACGTCACGAGGAGTTCCGGAATGGTCCGGAGGTAAAGAATTATATATAGGAAGTGCTATTTCGGCCATCGGGACAAGTTTCGGGGTCACCGGTATTGTACCGGGACCATCGGAAGGGTCCCGGGGGTCCACCGGGTGGGGCCACCTATCCCGGAGGGCCCCATGGGCTGAAGTGGGAAGGGATCCAGCCCAAAGTGGGCTGGGGCGCCACTTCCCCCTAGGGCCCATGCGCCTAGGGTGGGGGAAACCCTAAAGGAAGAGTCCTAGGAGGGGAAGGCACCTCCTAGGTGCCTTGGGGAGGAGGGATTCCTCCCCTTGGCTGCACCCCCCTAGGAGATTAGATCTCCTAGGGCCGGCGCCCCCCCCCTTGGCCCTCCTATATATAGTGGGGAGATGGAGGACTTCTTACCTTGATCTTTGGTGCCTCCCTCTCCAACACATCCTCCTCCTCCATAGTGCTTGGCGAAGCCCTGCCGGAGTACTGCAACTCCATCAACACCACGCCGTCGTGCTGCTGCTGGAGCCATCTCCCTCAACCTCTCCTTCCCCCTTGCTAGATCAAGAAGGAGACGTTACGATGACCGTACGTGTGTTGAACGCGGAGGTGCCATCCGTTCGGCGCTAGGATCTCCGGTGATTTGGATCACGTCGAGTACGCCTTCCTCATCCCCGTTCTTTGAACGCTTCCGCGCGTGATCTACAAAGGTATGTAGATGCAATCCGATCACTCATTGCTAGATGAACTCCTAGATGGATCTTGGTGAAACCGTAGGAAATTTTTTGTTTTCTGCAACGTTCCCCAACAAAAACCCCTGACAAAAATGGTGCACATTTTTCTAGGACATCTAAGGTCATTGGATTAATCCTTATGGTATTTGCATTTGGGCATTTAAATGCTATAAAATATTTTAAATTCTCAAATAATCATAAACTAAAATGTTTGCTGTTGGATATATTCTAAGCAGTAGCCATGATTAATTTTATGATTTATGGAAATGCCCTGGCATTTTTAATAAAGCCCTGAAGCTACAGAAATAATAGAATAAATAAGAAAAATAGAAAAGGAGAGAGAGAAGTAACTTACCTGGTGCAGCCCACCGAGCCCACCGGCTCGGCCCAGTCCACTGGCACTTGCCACTCGTCCTCCTCCTCCCGCCAGGAGGACGAGGAGCGCGTGGCCGGCGCCCGCGGCCACACGCCGGCCACCTCCTGCTTCCGCCGACGCCCTGGAGGCGTCTACGAGTGCCACGCCGACCCCCACGTCTCCCTCTCTTTCTTCCCACTCTCCCCGTGGCCTCTCCCCCTCTCTGGCTCTCTCCCCATCTCCCTGCCGAGCGCAGCCGTCGCCGCCGACAAGCTCCACCGCAGCCACCGCCGTCCATTCGTTTCCCCATCATGCCAGGAAGCTCCGCCGTCGTCGACTACATCAAGTAGGCCGAGCCCCGAGCGCTCGCTCGCCCCAGAGACGCTGCACCGAGCTCGTCCCCAACTCCGGCCACCGGAGATCCCCTTCGCCGTCCCTGCCGCATTAGCTCATCCCCGACCTCTCCGACTGCCTCGACGCAACCCCCGTGAGCTCAGCCACCTCCCACCCTCTCCAGTCTCTCTCTCGAGCCCCGTAGCGACCGCACGTAGCTCACCCGCACGCACCGCCGCGGAGCTCGTCGCCGATGATGCTCCGGCCACCCAATGGCCGTGCCACCCTGTCCACTAGTCCTACCGCACCTCCAGGAGCTCAACGCACCAATCCACGCGCCTCCCCGTGCCCCCTAGCAACTAGCTCAACCTCACCCGAGCTCCGGTCACCGCCAAACTCGTCGTCGGCGATGTTTCCGGCCACCCCAGCTCCACCCACTGCCACCACTTGACGCGGCTTCCTCCCCGCATCACGTAGATAGTCTCTGCCGTCCTTTTGGTCGCCAGAGTGCAAATCCCGCGCTGCTCCGCCGCGTCTGGCCTCGCTGGCGGCTAGACGCCGGCGAGTTGACCCTGTTTGACCCTGTGTGGGCCCAGGTTGACCCCTCCTGAGTCTATGACAGGTGGGGCCGGTCTGCTAATTAGTTTAAGATTAGTTTTAGCTAATTTTAATTAGTTTAGTCACTGACATGTGGGCCCAGGCCCCACTGACAGCTAATTAGTGTTAATTTAATTCTGTTAATTAGCTGAGTCACTAACAGACGGGGCCCACCAGTCAGGTTTGACCTGGCCGACCCAGTTGACCCGCTGACGTCACACCTATGTCATGCTGACGCATTAATTCAATTACTGGATTTATTCTTTAATAGGAAATTCCAGAAAATAGCCAAAACTTCTAAAAATCATAGAAAATCAACCATAACTCCAAATGCAAAGATTTATATATGAAAAATCATCAGAAAAATTCAATCTATCCATCTATAATGGTTTCATGCATGACAAAACAAGTTAACCTTGCTGTTTAAGCAGAACAAGATAATACACTAATAAGGCTATGTTTAATGAGCTAACATTTGAATCTTTGATTCAAATGAGTTCATCCCCTTCTGTTTTAGCTTGCATTAGGCCAAGACACTTTCATCTTGCCATGTCATAGCATGCATCATATTGTTGCATATTGTCATGTGTTGATTATGTCCGGTGTGCTTTTCGTGGTAGGTTTTGCCTCCGAGGATAACCCCGAGTATCCGTCTGAAGGGCAGTACCCTACTACCACTACAACAGGCAAGCAACCCATTGATAATTCCGATACAAACCCATGTTCTCGCTTCTGCTCTTGTTTACTGCATTAAGACAACGCGATTCAAACTGCTGTGTGCTACGGTAGTTGAACCCTTATCCTCTACATGACCTGTCATTGCCATAGTAACTAGATGAAACCCACTAGCATGTGTAGGAGTTGATTGAGCTATGTATGTGATTCCTACCTTGGTATGCCTACTATGCTTAGAGTTGTGTCAGGTCTGGTTCATCTGGGTGATGGGCTAGAGTGAAATGATTATGTCGGTAATGTGAGGGATGTGTTGAACATGTTTTGGTAAAGGTATCAATGAGAGGCCATGTAGGAGTACATGGTGGGTTGTTTCATTGAGGCCGTCCATAAGAACTGAAATATGTATGTGTGATTTAAGATGCAGTTACTACCATACATTGGGCTCGAAACCAATGGACCCTCTCGGCTTCTTAATCACCCTAGTACTCTGTCCAGGAGTTGCAAATAGTTTCTGGTGTTTGTAGGTTATGTGTTGGCGGCCGTGCGTAGCGCTGACCCTAGGGGTGGGCTATGTTGCGGTAGATACACCGTGGCACGGTGTACCGAGTCACCCATTTGGTGTCTCGGGAACCCTGTTCACATCGTTCGGGGCCGTATGTGGAAACCTCGGCCGGACTCCCTGCGGATGGAACCTGGATAGGCGATGCACCTGGAATAGAGACTTGAGTGTTTGGGTAGGCCATGGCCGACACCCTCGTTGGGCTTCCGCTTGAAGGTTGCCGCGTACATGTCGTGTAAACGGCGGTAAGTGGTGAAAGCGTGTATGAAGAAGTACACCTGCAGGGTATAAACTATTCGAATAGCCGCGTCTGCGGTAAAGGACTACTTGGTTGCCTATACAGTTCATAGACAAGTTAATGGATACTACTAAAAGACTCAAGATAAGTGTGAGTACCGAGGATGGCCCTCTCGTAGGATAACGAGGGAGGATCCCCGGTGGAGTATTTTTTGGTGAGTAGTGGACTCGTGTACGAAAACTATTTTACTAGTGGAGTTCCGTAGGATAGCTTAGCCAAGAGTCAAAGCTGACTTGCTGCAATAACCCCACCACCTTCTTGAGAATGAGCATGTATAGTAGGATCTGATGTAAGACTTGCTGAGTACCTTTGTACTCATGTTTGCTTAATTACTATTTTCAGACGACAACACCACCCCCTCCGATGGGTTCTACGTAGACCTTGATATCGACGAGTGACTAGCCACCCAGGTGGTGATCTTGGCCATGGAGGGCCCTATGTAGATAGACAGGCTTCGAGAAGCCTTCTTTCTTTTTAGTGTCTGTACTCAGACTAGTTGCTTCCGCTTGTGCTTGTATGGTTGTATGACTTGAGTGTCGGGTCATGTGACCCCTACCTGTATGAACTTGTTATGTATGGCTCTATGGAGCCTTTAAATAAAGTACTTGAGTTGTAGAGTTTTGTTGTGATGCCATGTTGTATGTACTCATATCGGGCATATTGTGTGTATGATTGAAATGCTTGGTATGAGTGGGATCCGACAATCTAGTTGTTTGTCCTTGGCAGCCTTTCTTATGGGGAAATGTAGTCTAGTGTTCCTCGAGCCATAGTAGTCCACTACAGCCCGGTTCACCGGAGTCCTGCTAGCCCAGCACTACTGCTCAGGACACTTGACTGGCCGGCATGTGTTTCACTTCGTTCCTATGTCTGTCCCTTCGGGGAAATGTCACGCGGTGACATCCGGAGTCCTGCCTAGCCTGCTACAGCCCGGGTTCCCCGGAGTCCTGTTAGCCCAGTGCTACAACCCGGATTCACTCGCTGATGACCGACATGCTCGATGTGATTCATGTATGCCTGTCTCCATAGGTCTGTGCCGCTTTGGGTTCACGACTAGCCATGTCGGCCCGGGTTCTCTGTCATATGGATGCTAGCGACACTATCATATACGTGAGCCAAAAGGCGCAAACGGTCCCGGGCCATAGTAAGGCGACACCCGTGGGATACCGTGCGTGAGGCCGTAATGTGATATGAGGTGTTACCGGCTAGATCGATGTGACTTGGAATCGGGGTCCTGACAGCGTTGGCATCAGAGCCGGACTGCCTGTAGGTTCGTTGAGCCAAACTGGTCGATGTCGAGTCTAGAAATGCTTTAGTTATATGTAGGGGAATTGATTGTGGGAGGGAACGTAAGGCTCTTTTACTCCTTTATCTTATGCCCTCTGATCTGAGTCATTCTCTTCTCATTCAACGTGGGTTAAGGACTAGGCTCTCTTTTTCTGTCAGGTTCACGTGTTACTAATCCGTAGTAGCTTATAGGATTGTTGTTACAAGCCCCAGTTTAGTTTCTACTATTTCTGGTATGTTGCTAATTGAATCAGAACCTTGATATGATGTTGTTGAGTGGTATTGCAAACTGTTGTGGATGTCTCAAATCTTTTTCTGAGCATTTACAACTGTTATGCTGTCCAATTTTCCCTAGAAATTCTAATGTCTTTGCATTGTGGTTGTGCTTTCAGATGGCTAACCGTGCTCAAAACCAAGTGGTTCGCCTGACCCGGTGCCTCGACGTGCCCGGTCATACTGCTATGTTAGTCCGGGTAATGATCAAGACGGGTTACCGTTGGTATCCCGAATACACCGTCGAAGAGTACAAATCCGTCCCTGCAACAAAATCGAGCGGTCGATAAAAATATGTTGGTAAGTCCAATTAACAAAACGGAGACGTTTTGTAGATGTTTGGGGATGATCCGGACACAACGGTGACAACTGTCCGGGTCGGGTTCGGGACAACTTTTGGACGCGCGCGCGAGGAGGGCCGCGGGCTGACGAGAGAGGTTAGGTTGGAACTGGCAGTAGGTAGTGGGATGTGCAGAAGGCCTCGGGCTGAGAAAAGAGAAGACCCGACGACTGTTTTCGGAGACCGAAAACGTCCGACGTTAGACCGGCTATACCGCCGCTATAGTTATCCGTTGGGGCGTCAAACGGACTCCGAATGCGATGAAACTTGGCAGGCGGCCTACCTACACTATAATAAGACCACACTCCAACTTTCATCCCATTCCGAGAACATATTCCGACCACTTATAAAATACTATTTCAGACATGCCGCGGGCGCGTGCAAGTGTGTCTGGGCTCGGAACAGACAACAGACGGAAACAAGGAGACCGGGACGGATGCAAGTTTTGAAAACATGATGATGCAATGCACATGATGACATAGCAAGATGCAACACGCAAGTGAATGACATGGCAACGACAACGAATCACTGGAAGACACCTGGCGCAACGGTCTTGGGGCGTCACACCATGGCTCATGCTCATATATTGCGTGAAGATCGAAAAAGTTTGAGAACATCAAAAGTATGGAACAATTGCTTGGCTTGTCATCCGGGTTGTGCATGATTTAAATACTCTGCGTGATGAAGATAGAGCATAACCAGACAATTTATTTTGTAGGGATAACTTTCTTTGGCCATGTTATTTTGAGAAGACATGATTGCTTTGTTAGTATGCTTGAAGTATTATTATTTTTATGTCAATATTAAACTTTTATCTTGAATCTTTCGGATCTGAACATTCATGCCACAATAAAGAGAAATACATTGAAGAATATGCTAAGTAGCATTCCACATCAAAAATTCTGTTTTTATCATTTACCTACTCGAGGATGAGCAGGAATTACGCTTGGGGATGCTTGATACGTCTCCAACGTATCTATAATTTTTTATTGTTCAATGCTATTATATTATCCGTTTTCGATCTTAATGGGCTTTATTATACACTTTTATATTATTTTTGGGACTAACCTATTAACCGGAGGCCCAACCCAAATTGCTATTTTTTTGCCTATTTCAGTGTTTCGCAGAAAAGGAATATCAAACAGAGTCCAAATGGAATAAAACCTTCGGGAACGTGATTTTCTAAACAAACGTGATCCAGAGGACTTGGAGTGGACGTTGCTCCACCTGGGCGCGCCCTCCACCCTCATGGGCCCCTCGTTGCTCCACCGACCTACTTTTTCCTCCTATATATACCTACTGTAACACCCCGTATGTAACTTGCCATATTTGTATTCCAACTCTTGCCATTTTCGGCACTAAGTTATGATATTCCCTCGTGGTTGGGTTTTGTCTTTGTTTTGCATTTTATGCCTGGTGTTTTGTTCCACTCTTGCCGCCCTAGTTTCCGTCATACCGGTGCTATGTTCCTTGATTTTGCGTTCCTTACGCGGTTGGGTTATAATGGGAACCCCTTGACAGTTCGACTTGAATAAAACGCCTCCAGCAAGGCCCAACCTTGGTTTTACCTTTTGCCACCTAGCCTTTTTCCCTTGGGTTCCGCGGACTCAGGGGTCATCTTTATTTTAAACCCCCCCGGGCCAGTGCTCCTCTGAGTGTTGGTCCAACTTTTCAGCCGCCGGTGGCCACCAGGGGCAACTCTGGGCTGGCCTACCGGAAGTTTGGACAATCCGGTGTGCCCTGAGAATGAGATATGTGCAGCTCCTATTGGGATTTGTCGGCACATTCGAGTGGCTTTGTTGGTCTTGTTTTACCATTGTCGAGATGTCTTGTAACCGGGATTCCGAGTCTGATCGGGTCATCCTGGGAGAAGGAATATCCTTCGTTGACCGTGAGAGCTTATGATGGGCTAAGTTGGGACAACCCTGCAGGGATTTGAACTTTTGAAAGCCGTGCCCGCGGTTATGGGCAGATGGGAATTTGTTAATGTCCGGTTGTAGAAAACTTGTCACTTAACTTAATTAAAATGGATCAACCGCGTGTGTAGCCATGATGGTCTCTTTTCGGCGGAGTTCGGGAAGAGAACACAGTCTCATGTTATGCTTGAACGTAAGTATTTCTAGGATCACTTCTTGATCATAGATTCTCGACCGTGCTTTGCCTTCTCTTCTCGCTCTCATTTGCGTATGTTAGCCACCATATATGCTAGTGCTTGCTGCAGCTCCACCTCATACCTTTTCCCTACCCATAAGCTTAAATAGTCGTGATCATGAGGGTGTGAGATTGCTGAGTCCCCGTGACTCACAGATTACTTCCAAAACCAGATGCAAGTGTCGATGTTGCCATTCCAGGAGATGCGACTGAACTCAAGTGGGAGTTCGATGAGGACTCAGGACGTTACTATGTTTCCTTTCCAGACGATCAGTAGTGGAGCCCAATTGGGGCGATCGGGGATCTTTCGCATTTGGGGTTGTCTTTATTTTGGTTCTGTAGTCGGACCTTGATTGTAGCTAGATGATGTAATGCTATATTTATGTATTGTGTGAAGTGGCGATTGTAAGCCAACTCTGTACCTCTTTCTTATTCAGTACATGGGATGTGTGAAGATTACCCCTCTTGTGACATGCCTACAATGCGGTTATGCCTCTAAGTCATGCTCCGACACGTGGGAGATATAGCCGCATCGTGGGTGTTACAAGTTGGTATTCAGAGCCTTCCCCGACTTAGGAGCCCCTTGCTTGATCGAATCGCTGGCGTTGTTGAGTCTAGAAAAATGTTTTGAGTCTTTTAGGATTATATATATCGGAGAGTAGGATTCTTTTTACTCCTCAGTCCCTTCATCGCTCTGGTGAGGCATACTAACGTAGAGTTTTGACTCTTCTCTTCTCAAATTTCACTAAAAAAATTTAGGATCACGCGGGTATCTTGGAATCGTTCCGATGGCTTTGTGACTAGAACATTGTTCTTGGTGCCTCCTGACATTTAGGGGTTATGGCAGTGTCCTGGGGAGTTGAGCTCCGAGGTGTTGTCGTCACAATTTTATCATTGCAGTTCTGGAATACCTAAGTTTCGCCGACATCGAAAATCTCTTTTATGCAGTTGTTGGTGAGATAACCTCGACGCCACCTAGTACTGGGGCGGGAGTTCGGGAGTATTTCCATAACTCGTATTACGGATGCTTTTTGAAGGTTGAGGTAGATGATTTCCGAAGGTTTCTTGGTTATGTGTTGAAGGATGGATACAGCTGGATGTAGGATTTGCTAGTTTTGGGTGAGATATTATGCTTCCCCTGTATCCCCAACACCTGATTGCATAACCGGAAAGTTTCGGGAGTTTCATAGGTGGGAATTCATGTAGCTCTAGTATTTCTTCCACAGATATTTGGTTTGTGATTGGGTAATCCTTACCAAGTATTTGTTCATGTTTGTACCTTGTTGTTTTATTCATCTACCTCTATCTAAGTGGCTTCTCAATTTATGGAAGTGTGATCATTTACTTTGGAATTCATTCGTTCATTCTTGTTCGAATGTTAAGGCTACATGTTGCAATTTCGATCCATTTGATTCAGCTTGAATATATGTCTTTCAAGATGCTAACGGATGTCACCCTCTTCAGGATGGCTCCTCCAACACGTCAAAATCCGGAACCTCCGCCACCACCTCCACCTCCGAAGGCATGGCAAGCTGTGATGGCCGCTACCAACGCCAACACGCAGTTGATTATGCAACTCTTGTACGAGCACAACCAAGGAAATCAAGGCAATGGCAACAATCAAACTCAGTTTGCTACCCTTAACCAGTTCCTCGCAAACCACCCGAAGACCTTCAGTAACTGTGTCGAGGCCACATACGCTGATGATTGGCTCGTGGATATCTGCAAAAATTTTGAGTGCAGCAACATCCGGCCTGAGGACTTTGTCAAGTTTGCTTCGTTCCAACTCAAAGACCAAGCTGCTGAGTGTATCAACAATACAAAGATTCCAGAGGAGGTCGTGTGATTACCTGGGATGATTTCCGCCAAGACTTCAAAGCTCACCACATTCCTCAGAGTGTTGTTGAGAGTAAGCGTGAGGAGTTCCGCAATCTGAAGCAAGACAGCTTGTCTGTTTACCAATACAACATCATGTTCCAGAAGCTCGCTCGCTTCGCCAAGCAAGACGTCCCTGATGAGAAGAGCATGATTTATCAGTTCAGAGGTGGCCTCAGAGAAGATCTGCAACTAGCCCTCGTGCTTTTTGAGCCGAAAAAGTATGATGAGTTCTACAATATGGCACTAAAGCAAGAGGCTGAGTGCGATGCTTCCAAGAAGAGAGTCAGGGATGCAACTCCTTCTTCTTCTTCAACTCAAGTGGCAGCTAAGCAGCAAAAGTATTGGTTGCCTCCTCCTCCTCCGTTCCGTCAGCCTTATCAGCAAAAGAGCAAAGGTGGCAATGGATCTTCCCACTCACCCAACCCAGGCTTTCAGAACAAAGCTTCATCTCATGCTCCAAGGTCAAGTGCTCCGTATCACCGGCCTCTCTCAGAGGTTACGTGCAACAAGTGTCAGCAGAAGGGTCACTATGCAAACAAATGCTTCAACCAGAGGCGTCTTCCGCCTCCTCCTCCTGTGAGATCTGCCAGCAATGCAGTGGTCAAGCTTAATCCCAAGTTTGCAAAGGTCAACATGATGAACACAACTCAGGCAGAGGACTCTTCAGTAGTGACCATGGGTAACCTTCCTGTTAACGATATTCCTGCAAAAGTTCTTTTTGACACTGGTGCATCGCATTGTTTCATCTCAAGACTATTTGCATCTAAGCATGAGTTGGCTTTCCAAGGTTTGCCTAGTCCGTGAGCAGTTATCTCACCGGGTAAATGCTTGCACGCAAGCTACATGGTTCCGGATGTTTCTATCAAGATGGGTGACTATAAGTTTCTATCTTCTCCATTGGTCCTTGGTGACTCGGATATTGATCTTATTCTCGGAATGGACTGGCTTTCTAAGCACAAGGCTCAACTGGATTGTGCTACCAGGTAGATTCAATTGACACATTCGTCTGAGGATGTGATCGTTTTTGCCGCTCGTGATGATACCATTCGACTGTTTTCTCTCAATGAGAAGGGCGAGTTGGATGCCATCTCTCAGATTCCAGTCGTTTGTGAATATCAAGACGTCTTTCTAGAAGAGCTTCCAGGAATGCCTCCTCACCGACCAGTTGAATTCGTCATCGATCTTGAGCCTGGCACGGAACCTGTTTGCAAACGTCCTTACAAGCTTGGACCAGAAGATTTGAAGGAGCTGAAGAAACAACTTGATATACAAGAGTGTATGGGTCTGACCCGACCAAGTTCTTCTCCTTGGGGTTGTGGTGTTCTTTTTGTCAAGAAGAAGGATGGAACGGACCGACTTTGTGTTGACTACCGTCCATTGAACAAGAAGACCATAAAGAACAAGTACCCACTTCCCAACATCAACGAGCTTTTCAAACAACTCAAAGGTGCTCAAGTATTCTCCAAGCTTGACCTCCATATGGGCTATCATCAGATTCGCATTCGTGAACAAGACATCCCCAAGACAGCATTCAGAACAAGCTATGGTTCCTATGAATACAATGTCATGTCTTTCGGCCTTGTCAACACTCATCCAACGTTCTCTCGCATGATGAACTTCATCTTCAACCCCTACACAAATGACTTCGTCTTAGTCTATCTCGATGACATTTTGGTCTTTTCCAAGAACAAGGAGGATCATGCCAAGCACTTGAGATTGGTGTTGGACAAACTCAGAGAACATCAGTTCTATGCAAAGTTTTCAAAGTGCGAGTTTTGGCTCGATGAGGTTCTCTACCTTGGGCATATCATCTCTGCCAAGGGCATAGCTGTTAATCCTGAGAAGGTGTCTGCAATTGTGAATTGGGAACCGCCTCAGAATGTGAAGCAGCTCCACAGCTTCCTTGGGCTCGCAAGCTATTGTCGAAGATTCGTTGAGAATTTCTCTAAGATCACGAAGCCTCTTTCCAACCTCCTCCAGAAGCATGTGAAGTATGTCTGGACGCCTGAATGTGACATCGCTTTCAACACCCTCAAAGAGAAGTTAGTCACAGCTCCAGTTCTGACTCCTCCTGATGAATCCAAACCATTCAAGGTTTTCTGTGATGCTTCCCTTCAAGGTCTCGGTGCTGTGTTAATGCAAGAGAAGAAAGTTGTGGCCTATACCTCTCGCCAGTTGAAGCCCAACGAAAAGAACTACCCCACTCATGACCTTGAGTTGGCAGCAGTTGTCCATGCTCTTTTAACATGGAGACATCTCTTGTCGGGAAGAAAAGTGGACATCTTCACTGATCATAAGAGCCTCAAGTACATCTTCACTCAGCCCAACCTCAACCTCAGGCAGACTCGTTGGGTCGAAATGATTCAAGAGTATAATTTGAGTATTGAATATACTCCAGGCAAGGCCAATGTCATTGCTGACGCCTTGAGCAGGAAGGCTTACTGCAACAGTTTGATTATTAAGCCCTTCCAACCGGATCTTTGTGAAGCTTTCCGCAAACTTAATCTCCAAGTTGTTCCTCCAGGATTCCTTGCCAATCTCCAAGTCTCTCCTACTTTGGAAGATCAGATTCGTGAGGCTCAACTTCTTGATGCTATGGTGAAGAAGGTGAAGATTGGGATTGCCAAGAGCCAACCCAAGTACAAGTGCTATCGCCTTGATGACAAAGATACTCTTTTCTTCGAGGATCGCATTGTTCTTCCTAAGGGTGACCTTCGTAAAGTCATTATGAACGAGGCTCACAATTCACTCCTTTCTATTCATCCTGGGAGTAGAAAGATGTACCATGACCTCAAGCAGTTGTATTGGTGGACTCGAATGAAGCGTGAGATTGCTCAGTTCGTGAATGAATGTGATGTCTGCAGAAGAGTGAAAGCAGAACACCAACGACCAGCTGGTCTCCTCCAACCTCTTGCCATTCCAGAATGGAAATTTGATCATATTGAGATGGACTTTGTGACTGGATTTCCCAAGTCCAAGCGTGGCAATGATGCTATCTTCGTTGTCATCGACAAGCTCACTAAAGTGGCTCATTTTCTTCCTATCAAAGAATCTATCACAGCAGCTCAGTTGGCAGAGCTATATACCTCCAGGATTGTCTCTTTGCACGACATTCCGCAGTTGATATCTTCAAATCATGGAAGCATCTTTACTTCTAAGTTCTGGGATTCCTTCCAGAAGGCTATGGGCACCAACATTCGCTTCAGCACAGCCTTTCATCCTCAAACTAGTGGACAAGTCGAGCGAGTCAATCAAATTCTTGAAGATATGCTCAGGGCATGTGTCATTTCTTTCGGTATGAAGTGCGAAGATTGTCTTCCATATGTCGAGTTCTCCTACAACAACAGCTTCCAAGTGAGTTTGGGCAAGGCCCCATTCGAGATTCTCTATGGCAGAAAGTGTCGTACTCCTCTTAACTGGTCAGAGACTGGTGAATACCAACTTCTTGGCAATGACTTGATCACAGAAGCTGAAGAAATGTGCAAAGTCATTAGTGAAAATCTCAAAGCCGCACAATCGCGCCAGAAGAGTTACTATGATTGCAAGCATCGTGACTTGGCTTTCGAGATCAGAGACCATGTCTACCTCCACGTCTCTCCAATGAAAGGTACTCGTCGCTTCGGTATCAAAGGGAACCTTGCCCCTTGATACGTGGGTCCTTTCAAGATCATTGGCAAAAGAGGCGATCTCGCCTATCAACTTGAGCTTCCATCCAACTTTGCAAACGTGCACAACGTGTTTCACGTGTCTCAGCTTCGCAAGTGGTTCAAGACTCCTGACCGCACCATCAACTTCGAAGAGATTGATCTCCAAGAAGACATGTCTTATCATGAGCATCCCATTGCTATTCTTGAAGAAACCAAGCGCAAGACTCCCAACAAGTCTATCAAATTCCTGAAAGTGAAGTGGTCACATCATTCCGACGGTGAAGCCACCTGGGAACGCGAGGACCACCTCCATTCCGAATATCTGGAGTTTTTCCAGTCCTAGATCTCAGGACGAGATCCTTTCGTAGCGGTGGAGTGTTGTAACGCCCCGTATGTAACTTGCCATATTTGTAGTCCAACTCTTGCCATTTTCGGCACTAAGTTATGATATTCCCTTGTGGTTGGGTTTTGTCTTAGTTTTGCATTTTATTCCATGTCATGCATCTCATATCATGTCATCATGTGCATCGCATTTGCATACATGTTCGTCTCATGCATCCGAGCATTTTCCCCGTTGTCCGTTTTGCATTCCAGCACTCCTACGTCCTTCGGTGTCCCCTTTTGCTTCTTTTCGTGTGTGGGTGTTAAACGTTCTCGGATTGGACCGAGACTTGCCAAGCGGCCTTGGTTCACCACCGGTAGACCGCCTGTCAAGTTTCGTGCCATTTGGAGTTCGTTTGATACTCCAACGGTTAACCGAGGAACCGTAAAGGCCTCGTATGTGTTGCAGCCCAACACCCCTCCAAAGTGGCCCAAAACTCATCCAAACCCCCTCCATCCTCTCGGTCGTTCGATCATGATCGCGTGGCCGAAAACCGCACTCCATTTGGACTCTCCTAGCTCCCAGAATCTATAAATAGGCCTCCCCCTCCGAAATTCCGGATCCCGAAACCCTAGCCCCGCTCCTCCGCACCGCCGGACACGTCCGCCGTCGGGCCAACCATCCGCCGCCACGTGGCTCTGCCCCGTTCCCCGCGCCGCCAGCCCGCTCGGCCCCCGCGGCCCGGAGCCGCCGCCGCCGCCCGGTCTCCCGCGCCCGCGCTCGCCCGCCGCCTCCACCTCGCCGCGCCGCCGCTCTCCCTCCTCGCCGGCCGCCGTGCCTCGCCCCGCCGCCTCGCGTCTTCCTCCCTCCGCCGCCCGAGTCGCCGATGCCGGCCGCCGCCTCCGTCGCGCCGCCCCGCGCCTGCCTCCACCGGCGCAGGCCGCCGCCTCCGCCGCCTGACCCCGCGCCGCCCGGCCTCGCCAATGCCGGCGAGCCCGAGCTCGCTCCGGCCACCCTCTGCTTCGTCTCCGGCGAGATCCGCCGCCACCTCGGTTCGTGCGCCAGATCTAAGAAACCCTAGGTCTATTTTCACTAAGTCCTCGTCCCTGTTCATTTTTTTATGCATTCTTCTTCATGCCATATCTCATCATCCGTAGCTCCGTTTTGCGCGTGTGATATATCAATTTGTTCGTCTGGATGTGCTCTTCATTTCATTACATTGCATCATGCTTGTTTGAGTCCATCTTGATGCCATAAATGCTATTGCAAGAGTGCTATAAAATGTTAGTTTCTGTTTCTTAACAGATTATGGACATGTCATTTTTGCCATGTTTAATGTGTGCCTCCTATGAACTTGAGCCCTACATGTGTTTTGGGCTATGCCATGCCATCTTTACAGGGGTGTATGCCATGTATTTTTGATATCATTGTGATGACTAGCACAAGCATGCAAAGTAGCTCTCGTGATGTTGCTGATTTCAGGGACTTCGAATTCTTCTAAGTCATTTCCCTGATGTTATTTTTATGCCATGTATTCATGTTGCTACAGAGTGATCCATGCCTCTTTTGAGCATGTTTAGTAAGGATGATTTTGAGATATTGTTATGTTCTATCCATCCATGTCTTTGTTTGCAATTATGGAGTACCCTAGCATGACTCAATCTTGCTCTACTTTTGCTATAAAATGTTCCTGGCAGATTGTTTACATGTTATTCAATTTTGCCAAGGTTGTTGTAGTTGATCCTTGCATGCTATGAGATTGTTCTTGCCATGGTTAGCTACTTGATCTTGTCTTCTTGCTGGGTGTATGCTTAGTCTATCATGCAAAGCCTTGTGGTGAGTGCATCGAGCTTGCAAACATGCCTATGTAACTCTGTTTATGCCATGTCCAGTTTTCTGCTAAGTCTGAATCTATTAACGAAACTTGCTATGTTTACATGGGTGCCATCATGTTTTCTGTGCTCTTTTGGCTTATGGTCAGTAAGGGACTTTTGTTACATGCTTTGAGTAGTTTCATGCCATGCCTTGCTTTGCCATGATATGTTCCTGTAGCATGCTGTTATCTTGCTCTAAACTTTGCTTCCTGATGTTAATTCCTGGCATGTTGTTATTTTCACTAAGTCTGTGAACCTGATATCTTTTGCACTTTTGCCATGCTTGTTTGAACCTGCTATTGTGTGATTTAGCCGTAGCTCAGTGTTCATATTTTGTCAAGCATCTTGAGTGGATCACTGCCATGTGCTTTGTTGAAATGTTAGAATGCAGTAGCTTAGTTTCTTGTTGCATTCTAGATGGCATCATGTTGTTAATCGTGGATTAGTGCCATTATTGTTTTGCTTGCCATTTGCAAAACGTGCATCCGTTTCCGGTGATCATATCGATTTGGACCGAAATCAACTCATCTTTCCAGCGGCACACTTGGTTTGCCAAGTTGAGGCCTGGTTCAATCTTTCCTTTCCGAAGCATGCATATACATTGCAATTTACATCCCGCATATCATGCCATGTTTTGCATCATGTGGCTTGCGCATTGCACCGTGGTTGATTGTGGTTCCCTTTGCTTGTGTTCTTGCTTTGGGTAGAGCCGGGAGACGAGTACATGATCGAGGAACCCGTTGAGTACGCTTACGAGGATCAAGCTTACGTCAACTCGGAGAACTTTGCAGGCAAGATGACCATACCCTCGAAATCACTTCTATCTTTGCTTGCTAGTTTCTCGCTCTATTGCTATGCCTATGCCTCAATACCTACCACATGCTTTATCATGCGTCCCATATTTCCATGTCAAACCTCTAACCCACCTTGCCCTAGCAAACCGTTGTTTGGCTATGTCACCGCTTCGCTCAGCCCCTCTTATAGCGTTGCTAGTTGCATGTGAAGATTGGAGTTTGTTCCTTGTTGGAACATGATTATTGATGGGATATCATTATTATATCTTGTTTACTTTAATGCACCTATATACTTGGTAAAGGGTGGAAGGCTCGGCCTTATGCCTGGTGTTTTGTTCCACTCTTGCCGCCCTAGTTTCCGTCATACCGGTGTTATGTTCCTTGATTTTGCGTTCCTTACGCGGTTGGGTTATAATGCGAACCCCTTGACAGTTCGCCTTGAATAAAACTCCTCCAGCAAGGCCCAACCTTGGTTTTACCTTTTGCCACCTAGCCTTTTTCCCTTGGGTTCCGTGGACTCAGGGGTCATCTTTATTTTAAACCCCCCTGGACCAGTGCTCCTCTAAGTGTTGGTCCAACTTGTCAGCTGCCGGTGGCCACCAGGGGCAACTCTGGGCTGGCCTACCAGAAGTTTGGACAATCCGGTGTGCCCTGAGAACGAGATATGTGCAGCTCCTATCGGGATTTGTCGGCACATTCGGGTGGCTTTGCTGGTCTTGTTTTACCATTGTCGAGATGTCTTGTAACTGGGATTCCGAGTCTGATCGGGTCGTCTTGGGAGAATGAATATCCTTCGTTGACCGTGAGAGCTTGTGATGGGCTAAGTTGGGACACCCCTGCAGGGATTTGAACTTTTGAAAGTCGTGCCCACGGTTATGGGCAGATGGGAATTTGTTAATGTCCGGTTGTAGAAAACTTGTCACTTAACTTAATTAAAATGGATCAACCGCGTGTGTAGCCGTGATGGTCTCTTTTCGGCGGAGTCCGGGAAGAGAACACGGTCTCGTGTTATGCTTGAACGTAAGTATTTCTAGGATCACTTCTTGATCATAAATTCTCGACCGTGCTTTGCCTTCTCTTCTCGCTCTCATTTGCGTATGTTAGCCACCATATATGCTAGTGCTTGCTGCAGCTCCACCTCATACCTTTTCCATACCCATAAGCTTAAATAGTCTTGATCGCGAGGGTGTGAGATTGCTGAGTCCCCGTGACTCACAGATTACTTCCAAAACCAGATGCAAGTGTCGATGTTGTCGTTCCAGGAGATGCGACTGAACTCAAGTGGGAGTTAGATGAGGACTCAGGACGTTACTATGTTTCCTTTCCAGACGATCAGTAGTGGAGCCCAGTTGGGGCGATCGGGGATCTTTCACATTTGGGGTTGTCTTTATTTTGGTTCCGTAGTCGGACCTTGATTGTATCTCGATGATGTAATGCTATATTTATGTATTGTGTGAAGTGGCAATTGTAAGCCAACTCTGTAGCTCTTTCTTATTCAGTACATGAGATGTGTGAAGATTACCCCTCTTGCGACATGCCTACAATGCGGTTATGCCTCTAAGTCGTGCTCCGACACGTGGGAGATATAGCCGCATCATGGGTGTTACACCTACGTACCCCGAAACCATCCAGGAGCACCACGAAAACCTAATTCCACCGCCGCAACCTTCTGTACCCGTGAGATCCCATCTTGGGGCCTTTTCTGGAGCTCCACCGGAGGGGGCATCGATCACGGAGGGCCTCTACATCAACTCCATGGCCTCTCCGATGATGTGTGAGTAGTTTACTTCAGACCTTCGGGTCCATAGTTATTAGCTAGATGGCTTCTTCTCTCTCTTTGGATCTCAATACAAATTTCTCCTCGATTCTCTTGGAGATCTATTTGATGTAATCTTCTTTTGCGGTGTGTTTGTCGAGATTCGATGAATTGTGGGTTTATGATCAAGTTTATCTATGAACAATATTTGAATCTTCTCTGAATTCTTTTATGTATGATTGGTTATCTTTGCAAGTCTCTTCGAATTATCGGTTTGGTTTGGCCTACTAGATTGATCTTTCTTGCAATGGGAGAAGTGCTTAGCTTTGGGTTCAATATTGCGGTGCTCGATCCCAGTGATAGAAAGGGAAACAACACGTATTGTATTGTTGCCATCGAGGATAAAAAGATGGGGTTTATATCATATTGCATGAGTTTATCCCTCTACATCATGTCATCTTGCCTAATGCGTTACTCTGTTCTTATGAACTTAATACTCTAGAAGCATGCTGGATAGTGGTCGATGTGTGGAGTAATAGTAGTAGATGCAGGTAGGAGTCGGTCTACTTGTCACGGACGTGATGCCTATATACATGATCATACCTAGATATTCTCATAACTATACTCAATTCTATCAATTGCTCGACAGTAATTTGTTCACCCACCATAATACTTATGCTCTCTAGAGAAGCCACTAGTGAAACCTATGGCCCCCAAGTCTATTCTGCATCATATTAATCTACTGTTATTTCTATTACTGTTTATTTTACAATCTTTACTTTTTATCTTTATCATAAAAAATACCAAAAATATTATCTTATCATATCTATCAAATCTCACTCTCGTAAGTGACCGTGAAGGGATTGACAACCCCTTTATCGCGTTGGTTGCGAGGTTCTTATTTGTTTGTGTAGGTACGAGGGACTTGCGTGTGGCCTCCTACTGGATTGATATACCTTGGTTCTCAAAAACTGAGGGAAATACTTACGCTACTTTGCTGCATCACCCTTTCCTCTTCAAGGGAAAACCAACGCAGTGCTCAAGAGGTAGCACTTAGTAGCTAAAGAATTTGGATGAAAAGATCTCAACTTCCTTGCATATTGCAAAACACTGATGATTGCAGTTAAAGCCAAGAACATTCTTTCTGTTCCTGGGCATTGGAGCATCAAACCTCACTCTAGCAGATTTCTTTCTTGCTTCTCCAGCCTTGTCGAGCTTTAAAGTTACCCATATCCCTAGAACGCTTAATATAATTTCCCATTCTATTTCTAAAAGGGCATTAAAAAATAGAGCGGTTACCAG
Source organism: Triticum urartu (assembly GCF_003073215.2). NCBI lineage: Eukaryota > Viridiplantae > Streptophyta > Magnoliopsida > Poales > Poaceae > Triticum > Triticum urartu. Next base: position 440,370,373 of record NC_053022.1, on the reverse strand, counting down.
TTGTGTTTATCTTTGCAACGAAGAATCAAGATGTAACTCAAAAAAGGCTTCTGAAGTCGTCAACCTCCCTAAGGGGAAGCTGTTATCTGTATACTGTTTGGGATTGTTAACAAAACATGCTAGCCCTTCCTGGAGGGATCCAGTTTGATAAAAAAGCTAATTGTGGCCAAGTCCAATGATACGAGGGCTTGCAAATTCTGTTGGCCGATGGAGTGTTGTAAAAACACCGAAAAGAAATAACATTAAAGCGAGTATAGGACGAGAAGGGAAGCTCCGTGCCACAAGGGGATATGCTATTCACCTTTAACTCTGTCGTTAAGGCTTTGCTCCTGGCTTGGATCTGTCAATGATGGCTGCATGACCTCGATGCAGGAATGTCTCTACTGTCATTCCTCCCTTCTTCGGCTTGCAGAAGAGGTCAACGTCACATGTCGGTTGTCAACCATCGCCAACTCCATCTCACGCATCGGCCATGCACATCTCGCCCGTCTGATCTTAACATGTTCGACAACTTGCCCCAATATTTACCAAAGTCTGTTCATGTTTACTAGCCTAGCTCCTCATAGATACATGTATATGACATAGGATTTATAATTTGTGTTGGTAATTTTTTTGATGATTCATCATTATCTTCGGACAACTTCGATAATGATTTCTTGGATGATGAATAGTAGGAGATTTCGTTGATGGTTGTTCAATGAATTATGAGAACCATACGAAGAAGAAGTGTGCAGGATCACAAGCCCATTATTCGATGTATCATCGAAATATAGTAAGCCCTGCAGAATCTTCATAGTTAAGACTATTTTATGTCGAATCCTACATAACTTGCTCATCCATTCAGGTGACGCTTCATCTTGTCACATCAACTTTTCGTTGCATTGCTAAGAACATGGAAGCCAATGGAACCATGCTTCATGCAATGGATGAATATCGTCGATCTATTAGGTTTTCATTCTTGTCATAAGGTAACGCGACACTTTACATGATCACATATGACACTCATGCAGATATAACAACAACCGGGAATATACGAATGGCAGAAGATACAATCTTAGAATGCATGAAGGGTTTGACAATGTTGTGATAAGGATTTATGGAGCTCAATATCTCTGGACACCCAACATCGAGGGCACATCAAGGCTTTTGATGCAAGAGGTTGTCCAAGGATACTTGAGAGTGTTGAATGTATGCATTATAGGTTAATGAAGCGGTAAGTATACAACAATATAGACATGTCTGCCTCCTTAATGTTAGTTTTAAAATCTTCACAAAAGTTGAGATGATTAGGCTAAAGTCAGGTGGCTGGCCATGTGGTTCGCCCTTCTCAGACTGCTTTCATGCAAGGTAGAAACATCCTAGATGGGGTGGTAATCCTTCATGAAACGGTTCACGGACTATTTCAGAAGAAGTTGAAAGGGGTAGTCCTCAAAATTGATTTTGAGAAAGGTAATGATAAAGTCAAGTGGTTTTTTACAGACTTTCAGAATGAAAGCTAGGCTTCTCTGCAGAGTGGCACGCTCTGATCCATAGCTTCATTTTTGGAGGTAGTGTGAGCATTAAAGTCAATGATGATGTTGGCCGCTACTTCCAAATGAAGAAAGGATTAAGACAAGGTGACTCGTTATCGCCCATGCTATTTAATATAGTGGTTGATATGTTAGCTGTCATGATTGAGCTAAAGGAAATATGCCCTGGAGGCAATAATAAAGTTGTTATTTATATTTCCTTATATCATGATAAATGTTTATTATTCATGCTGGAATTGTATTAACCAGAAACTTAGTACATGTGTGAATACATAGACAAACAGAGTATCCCTAGTATGCCTCTACTTGACTAGCTCGTTAATCAAAGATGGTTAAGTTTCCTGACCATAGACATGTGTTGTCATTTGATGAACGGGATCACATCATTAGAGAATGATGTGATGGACAAGACCCATCCGTTAGTTTAGCATTATGATCGTTCAGTTTTATTGCTATTGCTTTCTTCATGACTTATTCATATTCCTCTGACTATGAGATTATGCAACTCCCGAATACCGGAGGAACACTTTGTGTGCTATCAAACGTCACAACGTTACTGGGTGATTATAAAGATGCTCTACAGGTGTCTCCAAAGGTGTTTGTTGAGTTGGCATAGATCAAGATTAGGATTTGTCACTCCGTGTATCGGAGAGGTATCTCTGGGCCCTCTCGGTAATGCTCATCACTATAAGCCTTGCAAGCAATGTGACTAATGAGTTAGTTGCAGGATGATGCATTACAGAATGAGTAAAGAGACTTGCCAGTAATGAGATTGAACTAGGTATGAGGATACCAACGATCGAACTCGGGCAAGTAACATACCAATGACAAAGGGAATGACGTGTGTTGTTATGCGGTTTGACCGATAAAGATCTTCATAGAATATGTAGGAGCCAATATGAGCATCCATGTTCCGCTATTGGTTATTGACCGGAGATGTGTCTCGGTCATGTCCACATAGTTCTCGAACCCGTAGGGTCCACACGCTTAATGTTCGATGACGATTTGTATTATGAGTTATGTGATTTGATGACCGAAGTTTGTTCAGAGTCCCAGATGAGATCACGGACATGACAGGAGTATCGAAATGGTCAAGAGGTAAAGATTCATATATTGAAAGGTTATCTTCAGACGTCGGAATGGTTTCAAGTGATCCGGGTATTTTTTCAGAGTACGGAGGGGTTACCGAAACCCCCGGGGAAGTTAATGGGCCTTGGTGGGCTTTAGTGGAGAGAGGGAATAAGGGCCACGAGGTGGCGTGCGCCTCCCCCCCTGCCCAAACCGAATTGGACAAGGGGTGGGGGGGAGGCCCCCTCCTTCCTTCTCCTTCTCCCCTCCTTCCTTTCCCTCCAGTGGAAGAAAGGAAAAGGGGGGGATCCTACTTGGACTAGGAGTCCAAGTAGGACTCCTCCCCTGACGCGCCTCCTCCTAGGATGGCCTCCTCCTCCCCCTCCTTTATATACATGGGCAGAGGGGCACCCAAAAGGACAACACACAATCTCTTAGCCGTGTGCGGTTCCCCCTCCATAGTTTAACACCTCGGTCATATTGTCGTAGTTCTTAGGTGAAGCCTTGCGCCGGTAACTTCATCATCACCGTCGCCACGCCGTCATGCTGACGGAACTCTCCCTCATCCTCAACTG